>NW_020538397.1:0-30337 GCF_003426905.1 Ctenocephalides felis
TAAAATTGTCTGATTCGGTAATGTGTTTAAAATGTAGGAAGAAAGATAAATTAACTACTACTTAACTGAATGTGGACAAAAAATTAAGGTATGCGATTGGTTAAGAAAGAAATTGGAAAAAATCAGCAAGAAATGATAGAGACAATAACAAATTATTAAAATTTGATATTAAAAATAGACCAAACGATATACTTAATACTTTTGTTTGGCGCCTATCTGGCGTTCTATACAATTTGTTAGAAGGAATAGAAAAAGTCACAATAATTGAAAAAAACTTAAGGTTGAAAAGACAAGAAGAAATTAAAAGGAAGAATGAAAATTTTGGTTATTATTTATATAATATATTGTAAATCTATGCAATGTAATGTAAAATTATAAATGTATATTTGAATAAATAAAGAAGTTAAAAAAAAAACGTATGTATACCGATAGATATTATACTAGTATTCCTTTAGCAGAGGATTTGGTAAAGATGAAATTGCATCTCATTTATCGAGATTCGTAAAACAAATTTTCAGAGGAAAAATAAAACTATAGCTTATAGAAAAAATAATATTACACGTCTTGCGTGGAAGGACAAAAGAATTATCACAATTATAATTGCGGAGCAATATACACATACGGAAATGCAATCAACATACAGAAAGTTAGGTGGTGGAAATATTATATCCATTGATAAGCCATTGATTATAATATGTAATTTAATCTATAAGTTTTTGGTCTTCGATAATTGTGATAAAAAGTTTTTAATAAAAAGAACTATTTTTAGATTTTACTACTATTTTTTGGACATTTATTTGGGGAATTATTTTTTCTTTGTGAAAGTCACTGGAGAATCAATTGAAATCTCGTCTACTACAACTTCTCATGCTATTTGTTCATTGCAAAGTGTTTTGTCAGTACGTAGATACAAATTTAGATCAAAAGTTGTTAGATAAATTAATTTAGTGAAATAACTGTTTTAGAATAGATATTATTAGTTCAGTGCGAAGTTATTTCTCAACACGTAGATACAATTTTAGAGTAAAGTTTGATAAATTTGTGCTTGTGTAAAACTATAAATTGACTAAAATAATTATTTGAGAATAGAAATTCAGTGCGGAGTTTCTTCAATAAGTAGATACAAATTTAGAAAGGTTGTTGAATTTGCAAAATTGTTGACTTTAAAACAATCGTTTTGAATCATAAGTATGAATTCAGAAACCAATACCCTAGTAGAAACGAATATGAGCTGAATATGTTTTTTATGTAAGCTAAATATTGTTTTCTAATATTGAGCTAATATGATTTTGTTAACATTCGGTCATATTCCGCTCAGATTCGTAATGAGGGACGAATGCGGGAATATGATATTTAGCTTATATGATTTGCTTAACATTTCTCCATATTACTCCCGCATTCCGAATATGAGGAGAATAGGTAAAAATAATATTTATACCATATTGAAAAACATATATAAACCATATTCAAAATTATTGATCCTTCATTCTGAAATATTAAATATATATTCATTTAAAAGAAAAAATAATATTATTTAATTAGATTGGACAAACAGCATTAATAAAAAAATTTATTTATATAGTATTTACAATATAACTTACATACACACAAACGCCATTTTGAGGTTAATGCATGTAAATACTTACATTGCATGCATATATAGAATTTATATTATTATAGTACGAAGGCATTATATTGACATTATACTCTTCTACACTATACTACAATATTAATATTATATATCTAAATAAAACATCCTAAATAGTTCAAAACATGTGAATTGTGAAAAATATTTTTGATATTTCAATTATAAGTAAATAACTCTGACGCGTAGAATTTGGCGCCATAATTCATCATAGAGAGTGCATTCTATGCCATCTACAGCGCTTTGGATGCAATGCGTGTCTACGATGCAATGGCTTAGGTAATTCTTTCCCGCGTTCTCGTATTGTGCATTGTGTTTTGTGTCTAGAAAATTCCGCGTGTTCGTATTGTGTTTCATAGTTTTTCATAGTTTTTTACAGTTTGTGTATAAACAATTTTTATTAAAATGGAGGTAAGTTGTTAAATTGAAATAAGTATAATTATAAACAAATATTCAGTTAAGTATCATTAAAATTTGTTGGCAGCCGACATGGGATGTCGTAATTTACGATAAGGAAGATAAATGTGGGCACATACCTTCTTCGTGGGCTCTACCAATGCCCAAACCAAATATTTGTGGCCCACAGATATTTCTGCTTTGAAGGTACAAAAAATGATTAAGAAGTGTATGACCCTTCCTGATACTGTCAAGTATAAAATTGTCACAGGAAGATGTTTAGCTACGTCTTCTAATTATAAACAGATACAAGTGTATAAAGCGAGGGCTGAATTCATATCATGTGTTGATGGTGAACAGGAGAAGGTAGTGGACGAAGAAACGGAGGATATCCCCAATATAGAGCAACTACAAGGTACATTATATATTTAATATCTTCATAACATATCATTCAACAAAACATTCATGTTAATATTTATTGCAGAAATTATGTGTGAAATTGAGCAAGGAGAAATAGAGAGTCCCAATATGGAGATGGGTACATTATTTAAAATTTATATATTTAAATTATTTATTAAAATCTTTTAAATTCCAATAAACAAATTCTAGTTGCAGAGAACAAGTTAGATACCATAATGAATGCTCTATCAAAATTAACTTACAAAGTTAATGAAATGAAGCAAGATATGAGGGAGCTTTTATCGTATAAGAGGGCTTCTGAAGCATCAAAGCTGGATGCTCCAGAACAAACACTTTTTAAACTTCCCATAACCTCAGATTTTGAGATGCTTGAGATAGAAGCGAAGCTTGTAGATAAGCAAGCATTGAGAGATTTGGTAAACTAAAAAAAAAAATCAAAAATGAAGTTGAATTTTCAGTTGAATTAACAAATTATTATTTGCAGGCGTTACAATTGTCACTAGTTGGTGGTGAGACAATAAAGCAAATGGTGACACTTATTTTAAAAAAAGCACTCTCGAGAGTAAGGGCAGGAAAGGGAAGAGAAATTTTTCTTCACTGCTACTATACAGTTGTGCATTAGGTATGTACATGCATATACAAATAGTATGTGCATATGTAAATAATCTCATATGAATATTTAAACATATTTACAAACCAAAACACTAAGGTTCTAAATTTTATGCATATATAATATATTTAGACATTATACATGTATATTCATATTTATATTTTGGCATAGATGCAGTGCGTTTAAAATTCCATGCAGCTACAGACTTAATAATTACACAACACATAAGCTCCTCTCTAGCCTCATCAAGAGACAGGAATGGAGGAAAAAGAGAAAGAATGGCTGCAAAAGACGAAGCTATAAATTTTTTTAACAATTAGTTTGATTTTCATTCTCTAAAATGACATACTGTTTTTTTATATTCATATTTTATACATACATATATATGTTGATAGTTGATATAGATATATATAGATATAGATATAGATATATACATATAGATATATAGATTTATACATACATATAGATATATAGATATAGATATCTATATATCTATCTATATATATATAAATCTCGTGTCACGATGTTGGTTCGCGATGGACGCCCAAACTACTGGACCGATTTTAAATTTTATTGGCTCACCGTGTGCATATATATCCAACTTAGGTTATAGGAAATTTTGAAAAGTAAATTTAAATTATAAATATATAATTTTTATAAATTTCTAAAAATTTTGACAGAAAATGACCAAAAAAAAACAAAACACTAAAATGACAAATGTCAAAATTTAAGGAAATTTCGATATATAATTTTTGAAAAAAAAATTTGACATTTCAAAAAATAAAATTCAAAAACATGTACATATATAGAAATATCCAACATTTAAATCTAAATTTGATGAAATGCTATATTCAAAATTACTGTTTATAGTTTTAAATCTAATTAAAAATCAATGCTTATAAATTTAAATAAAAGTTGACATTAAAAAAACGTGAATTGACATTTGATATAATATTTATACAAATTATTAGATAAATAGATTTATAATTATATTTTGATTTGCTTACGAAATTAATTCGAATACCAAAACTTCCTCAAAACATTATAGATCACAATAAAAAAACGACATATTAAATTTAATATTAATAATAAACAAAATTTTGACAGTTCAGAAAAATTGAATTTTTAACGACTTCAATAAGAAACAAATACATTAATTATTCCAAGTTTTGTTATAGGGGCAATATTGTAGATACAAAACATTATTGAAAAATATATTATATCATATTATATTAAATTTCGACCAAGAAGGAAATATTTATTTAGTTTTATATTTTTTTATAAATTTCCATAAATTTTGACAGAAATTTACTGAAAAAAAACAAAACACTAAAATGACAAATGTCAATATTTATGGAAACTTCGAGAAAAAACAATTTATGATTTCTGAAAAAAATTGACAATTCTAAAAATATATTATTTAATACTTATTGAAAAAGGAACAGATATATTGTAATATATCCAACAGTTATATCCAAATTAGGTAAAATGCTATATTAAAAATAATAGAAATATATAATGTTTATAAATTTAAACAAAATTTTGACAGGTCAAAAGAATTAATATTTTTAACGAATTCAAATAAGAACAAATACATTAATTATTCCAACTTATATTACAAATCATATTTAAGATACAGAATAATAAAATTTATCAAATTTAAATAAATTTGGGCGGTTACGAATTTGAAACAAATGCCGAAAATGACGTTTGTTAATATTCCGGGAAATTTATGAATAAATTGATTTATGATTAAGATTTAATTTGCTTAAGTTGTTCATTCAGGTAAACATTAAAAAAATTAATATAAATCATGATTGAAAACGAAATATTATATCATATCATATTATATTAAATTCCTAAGTGCCAAAAATCATACATAAATTTGAACTCGAATTCCTCAGAACTTTATCTATGTTAGTTTCAGGGATAGTATGAATATGAATTTATAGTCGGAAATTTATATTATGTTGTGTAAGTAAACACAAATTTTAAAAAAATGCATTGAAATCGATGACTGTCTAATCATTAATTTATGGAAAATTTTCAAAGAAAATATTAAAGGCTTATAGCAAGTTTCCAATAGTATGTGACCAATAGTATGCGAAACCATTTCTAAATAAAGCATCGTAGAACATGTTAAAATGTTAGCTAAAGGTAAATGGACGTAATACCAAATAAGATATAACAAATTTATAAAAATCGCTTGGTTATTCATTATACATTTTGTAATGTACTCATTTATTCAAATGTTTAATTATTTCAGTTTGTTTATTATTTAAGTTTAAAAAAAACACTAATCAATAGGATTGATCCATCATATTCAAATTTCAATCCGGATTTTATTTATATTTGGACTGATATGATTTTTTTATAACAAAAAATTTGGTTGTCAAACGGATTCAAATTTCAATCAGGTGGATTTTAATAAGGGCCGTTGCAACGCAAGGCTGGGTATGCTAGTATATATATATATATATATATATATATGATGATTTTTTGTTATATATATATATATATATATATATATATATATTGATGATTTTTTGTTATATATACATATATATATATATATATATATATATATATTATATATATATTATATTTATATATATATATATATATGTATATATATGTTTAATAATTATAAATTTATTATATTTGAATTATAACTAAAAAGTGAAATACATATTTTTATAGAGTCAATTGATTTATTCTCTATGCAACATTCCGATAGCGATTACAGAATTATTATTGTATGCAACTACGCATTTGGTAACAATTTCATTAATATCTACAGTAAATTTAAATAATGATAGATCACTTACTTTAAAAATATTTAATTCAGAACTAAAATTATAATAAGGTTTTGAATTCAAATATATACTGCCTCGGAAATATAAGTTTGAATCTTTTTCAATTATTTCATCAGTAACCATTATCCTTTTGCTTGAAAGTAATATATGGGAATCCTTTGGTACAGAAGGATAGATTTTAAATCCATTTATTCTGATGTAATTTATCTTTGAATTTATCTTGTGTATTTGAATATCATTTGTCTCTATATCAGATTTATTATTAAACTTCTCGAATAGCCTGCATGCTACTTGTTGCAAAGGCTTTGCTGGACCTCTTATCAATTTTAATAGTTTTCCCAAATAGCTTTCAAATGGGAAACAGCTGTACTGGTCCACGCTGAGTTCTTATCTCACTGCATCATTTACCATATGATAAATGCCGTGTGTGTTGTACACGAGCATACTTGGTCCATATAGTTTTTCTAAATGCAAGCAAAATTTTTCAATCGAATTCAAGGCCTGTGTGCCATAATTTTTGATCAGATTATCTGAACATATTATTCTCATTGCTGAGTGAAAACATAAAAAATGCTGGTATAGATTTTGGACAGAAAATTTTTAAGAACTATAGGCCCACTATATAGCATAAAAAATCTGTACTCTGTTGCTTTCCATTTTTCAAGGTCTCTCAATCCGCGAGGTTTTCTATGAAATTCACATGGAACTGTTTTGGAAATATCTTGAAGACTTTGAGATATAAGGGATATAAATGCATGGCTTAAAGCACATGGTAGACTCCTATTTCTTACCCATGTATTTAATAATCTCTTCATCACTCCCAAACATGCCATATGCATTTAATCTAAAGGAATATCATGTATTATATTCAGGCCGTTAATTTTCAAAAGTGGTGAGATACTAGCATGGCGTTTTGTATTGGCGCATTTTATAAATGAATCATGTGTCCTTAGTTCTGCATTTAAAGAAGTGTATACAACTTTTCTGTTAGAATACACTCCTTTTTCAGCACACCGTTCACAACCATAATAACCTGTATGGCCTATGATGCATTTAATAAAAACTGTTGCTGGAGCGTCACAACAAATTTTATTAATTTTAATGGTGAAAAGCTTATTTTGGTAATTGATGCTATTAGTATATGTGTGATTTATATCATATATAAATTGTGTTAAATAAGTTCCAACATCCTTAGGCTTACTATCACCATAAAAAATACCTATAGAAAAAGGATTTATTTTACAATTTTTTAAAAATATGGCTCCTAATATAGGCCAAAACTGTTTGGAGGTACTTTTATGTGATGGAAGACCATCAATATTAATCATTAACTCTATATGATTATTTACAGAAGTATCATTTGGCATTGTTTCCAGAACATTGATAATATTTTTTTCAATGCCAAAATGTACGTATTGTCCCTCAGTTTCACGAATACTCATCATCTTTGATATTGGTATATGTTGGAGTGTTTTCAATAAAGTTTTAGCTGATGATGGCAAGTCATTTAACCCATATTTTTTTAAAATTGGCAACAAATGATTTAGTTGTTGATGATTCACCTTGAAATTAATAGCCCATGATCGAATTTCGTCAACTATGTTTTGCCTGATAGGATTTGGCTCATCATCAAGTCGAATATTTGGCATATTAGGTAGATTTGGCTCATCATGAAATGAAATATCATTATTACTGTCCGAAAAGTCACTATTAACACTGCTATCACTGCTATCACTGTTATCACTGTTATCACGGCTATCACTGCTTTCATATATTAAGTCTGTGTCAATTGCAGATTTTTCTAATGCACTTGTTTCTAAATTTGATGCACTACAAATGGGTTTCGCGGCAGAATTGCAACCAAGAAGGTCATTCGTAAGTTTAGAACTATCTTTTCCAAACGATAGCATAGCGTCTCTATGCCTCTTGATAGCCATTGATTTAGCAAACCTCGATTTACGATTCATATTGAAATATGATTGAAGAATATATATATATATATATATATATATATATATATATATATTATGTAATATGAAATATAAATAAAGAAATATAACCTCAAATAGCTCACTAAGTTGACACTTCTATTGGCAAAGCCCGCGCTTGTGTTATATTCTAAGACCCTCTAAAAATCATATAAAACGCATATATTGTTATTCTCATATACAGCTTATATTTAGCAATATGAATAAACCATGTAAAACTCATATTCAGTTTCTCATATATATCCCACATTCAGCAATATGGAAAAATCATATGTAAAACATATCATATATAGCTCATAATTATCCCACATTTAGCAATATGGAAAATTCATGTGAATCTAATATGAATCGTCTCATAGTCAGCTCATATTAATCGCACGTTTTGAACGTGGGCTCAACATTATTTAATATAAGCTACACTTCAAATATTTAGCTTGCATTAAAATCATCTCCAGCTCAGATGTATTTCTACTGGGGTATATTTCAAGAACATAGAAAAGGGAGCGTAGTGAATTCTGTTTGGCATTATTATTCATTTAGTTGTAAATTAATGTAGTTATTAAAGTTGTAAATTAATTAAACTTAAGGTAAAAAATGTACAAAAGAAATGAAATGTCAGTTATGGTGAAACTCGGTCATTTGAGTGAAGTTGACCATCAGTAATGTTTTTCCCATGGCATTCACCTAGCTGTTAGGGATGTCCTTCACGAAAACAACCCCAGTTTAATGATTGATAATACTGAAAATAGACCAAGCAAATTCTCTATACAGCGATTGTGATAGTGATGTAGAAGATGATGATGACCTAGAAACTGGCAATGAAAAAAATTAAAAGAACGCAGATGGAGATGATGGTATAGGTATAGGATCCGTCGACACTGAAATAAAATTTAATTACGCTAATTTATCCCCACTAGTAAAAAAATAGAAGTGTTATTAGAATTTTTAGAAGATCTCCAACAAAAAATGATTAGTATTTACAGAAATATGTAAAACAAGAAATCGGAAAGGAATTGAATTTGCAGTTGGATGTCATCACGCGATGGAATAGCTTATTCACTATGTTGGAAAGATTTTACCAACTACGGTATTGTGTTCAAAAGGCATTAATTGATTTGAAATTAATAATAGTTTTTTTCCAAAGAAGATTATTCTTTAATTTCATAAGTTATTGACGCACTACCACCTGTTAAATTAGGCGTCGATGCCCTATGCAGAAAAGATGCTAATCTTCTTGTGGCCGACGCGACGTTCAAATTTATGATTGATACGCTTATTACGCAAAACATTAAAATAAGCAGAGAAATAGTAAATGCTCTAACCTATCCCAAGTTTTGCAATATATACATAACGCTTCACTTAATGAAACAGATACAAATTCAAGTCCAAAAATTTTAAAGGGTTCTATAACAAAAATATTAATTCCACTAATAAAACGCCTAGGAGATAAAGGTATGATGCAGACATCGAATATGTTAATCTTGAAGATGAGGATACGCCTAGTACATCTTTCTCCTCCGTGAATACTGCGGATCTTTCATTTAAAAACAAATTAGGCCACATTATAAATAAAGCAATGACCCCAGCTTGTCTGGGGATATGGCAAAAACTGAAAAAAGAACTACAATTTTTTCAAGAACACGGCGTTAAGGGGATACATCTAAAATTTGCATATAAACATTTATTAATAATACCGTCAACAAGTGCGGAGTCGAAAAGAGCTTTTTCAGCTGCTCAACATATAAATACCATAATAAGATCGAGATTAGACGACGATACGTTAGATCATATTTGTTTAATATCTTATTTTAGCTCGCATAAGCAATTATAATAAAGTATTTTAATTCATGTAATTATATGATATTAATTTTATTAGGTCTATTTTTTTATATTTGTATAAGTAACTTTCAATTATGTTCACATTTAAAAAAAAATATTAATACCAGTTTACCTGCTTTAAAAGTCGAAAATATCGAAATACCGGTATTTAAATTTTTATCGGTATTGCCTTTCCTAGTTTTTATAGTAGTCCTTTATGGGGTGATTGTATATTATTATCTGCTAAATAAATTCATAAATATTATGTATTTTTATATTGCCAATAGTGAATTGATTGAATTAGTGAAAAGTGTAGTAAACAAAATATATTTGTGAGATTATTAAAGTTTATTTTTATTAAATATTAATAGTATAGTTATTAAATATAAATAAAATTAAATAGTATAGTCATTAAATATATATTTATTAAATATAAATAGTATAATATGATTGAATTTAATTTCGCCTCGGATCGTCGTAGGGTCTACACGTCTTAAATATAAATATATTATTTAATTAAATTTATAGAAAACCTATAAATCTCAAAATGACTAAGTGTAATCCTACAAAAAAGATTAATATAGTATACAGACTTTAAATACAGACTATTGTACCTGCCGGTATCAAGTTGTTACATGTATTATATCAAGGATCAAAATCAAAATCAAAGTGGTCAACACTAGAAGCCTAGAAAAATGTATTAGTTCACAGGAAGTTGATAATTCACAGAATGTATTGCTCAATGAGAGCGACAGAACAATTGCAAAAGAGTTGGCAATAGCCAATTCCAAGTTGCAAAGCATTAGTTCTAATTCTTCTAATATGCAAACTGAAGTGAACGTAACATCCAAAATAGTCAAAAGTAAAGTTGAACAAATCAAGGCGTCAACTCTACTTTCTTGTCCGACAGTCATGGCAGAATCAGGTCCAGGTCCTAAAGTTAGTGTGTTCGGATTCGTCAAGCCGAGTGCGAGTTTTTCTAGCTTGGTTGCTATCGTCGGGGATCTGGTTGGTAATTTTGGTGTTCAGGATCATGTGTTGTTACGAAACAAACCTTTGTTTTGTTTTCCTTTCTATATGACAATCATGTCTTGAATTTTAGAATTTTCCAATTGAATCATTGTATTTATTGTGATTTCGGTCATGGTAAATTCAGGCTCAACAGGTACGTTGATGGGCTCAACAATTTCCTTTACAATGCAAAGCAGAAGCTTTGTGGTTTTCTAGTTAGAGAAGCGCTGGCCCTGCCAAATTCCCGAAAATCCGGCTTCTTTCGCATTTGATTCTGATGATGCTTCATCTTTTATATTTTGTCAAAACATTCTAAATTTACCTAACAAATTACTTATAATTGGATTACTTTTAAATGACTATAAACCTTATTTGTTATGCTTTTCGGAACATTTGTTTAATGACATTAAACTCAAATTAATTAAATTAAGCGGTTACTATTTATGCTCCTCTTTCTGTTAAAAATTAAATGTAATAGCATTATAACAAATATTGCACCTATTAATTTTTTTTTGAATTTTGCCCTGTAGAAGCACATTTTTTTCCTACTGCATACTGTACTGTTTGCGTGTATAGAGCTTCAGATCAAAATGCTAATAAACTGCTCTTAATTATTATTTTCCAGATTTGGGAATAAAAGTTTCGTAACGGGTATTTAAAACATTTTTAGCCATCAGAAAAATCGCAAGATGTACAAGCCTTTAATGAATTATCCCAATATCATAAAAAAATTTCTTCAAGTTATTGCATTACATAATACTAATGTTAGGCTTAATATTATTTTAATTCACTGTATTTCACTATAATTAATTCAATTAAGATAAGATAACTGTTGATTGTTGATCCTATGACAACCACAAATAAAAATCACAACGACAAACAAGCGGCTCTAGATAGCAACTTTATTTCTAAGTCCATGCTTGTAATGGAGCGAACTTCCTGATGACGCGTAGTCGCCATATTTCAAATATAATGGTAAATTTGCGTTCTTTTGATTTTGAGACGTGTTGAAAATAACATTAAATATAGAAGAAGTAAATTGAAATATAAAAAACCTGAGGTAAGCTGATTCCTTATATTTTATGTGCTTTTATGTTACTAACTTGTCGTACCAAATTGTTTTATTATAGTCAGCAGTTCTATAAAAAATTAATTCGTTTCTTTTCATTCCAGAATAAATAAAATTGTCCATAATATTGACGTACAATGTCGGATAACAATAAAAAATTAAAAGATGAAAACAGGCAATTTAATAGTAATTGGGAAAATGACTACTTTTTCATACAAATAAAAATAATGCTGTGTGCTTATTTTGTCGTGAAACGATTCTTTCTAAAATTTATAACCTACGAGTACATTATGAAAAACATACGAAACTTTCTGTACTTTCTGGTGATGAACGGAAGACCAAATTATTCCTGCTGAAGTTTAACTTGATGTCTCAACAAAATATATTTCAGAAACGAAGTCAAAATTCAAATAACGTTGTCAGCGCAAGTTTTAAAATCTCTTAAAATCATTGCAAAAAATTGCAACCATTTTCAGATGGAGAATACACAAAAGAGTGTTTAATTGCTGTAGCAGAAGAAATTGATCCGGAAAAGATTCAAATATACAAGCAAATACGTTTATCGTATCAAACAATCACACAAAGAGTTGATGATGTTTCAACCAAAATTTTCTTGCAAAACAATTTGTTTATTATTCATTATCGTTGAATGGGATATCAACGACACATCACAACTTGCAACCTTTATTCGGGGAGTTGATAATCTTAATTGAAGCTCAATGTAAATTCAAAACTTCTCGATCTTGTTTGTCTCAAGGATACAACAACGGGTAGAGATATTGAAGATGCGGTTTTAAAATGCATGTAAAATCGACATTTAGACCTAAAAAAACTTGTTGGTATAACGATAGATGGAGCAATAGGGAAAAATATTGGAGCAGTTATCTCTGCTGTGCAAGCTTATTGAAAGCGTGGATCAAAATACGTCGTTGAATTTTTTTATTTGCAATTGTTTTCTACATTTACAAAACTGAAGTCGGCTGTTATCAATATTATTAACAAGATAAAAATTAATTCATTAAGACACCGACAGTTCCCAGAATATCTTCGTAAACTTGAGTCAGAATATTATGATTTACTAAATTATACCAAAATTAGATGGTCGAGTCGTGGAAAAGCTCTATCAAGATTTTGGAACGTCAAAGAAAAGATACGAATTGTTATGAGTAAAAATGGCAAAAAAGTTCCAAAATTTTATGATGAAAAGTGGTAGCTGGATTTGTGTTTTTTTAATAGACATTACATCTAAATTGAATGAGTTAAATCAAAATCTAAAAGAAGCAAATAAATTATTTGCTAGTAGCTACCAAGACATAAAAACCTTAATTGCTAACCTAAAGTATATCCCCCACTTACATGATTTTGATATGAAAACCCATTTCTGAATCCCCATCTTATTTTAATGGTCAATGATTAATTTATAAGATAATTATGTAATAATATTTAAGCAATTGTACGACTGGCACCTGACCAAGTGATGTAAAGCAAAAGCAAAAAAAGTGTCGATAATGCCAGTAATAAATTGCAACAATATACCATTCATAATTGTTTTAGACATTCAGAACTAATTAAAAGTAACGACGATTCGCCAATTCAAATTCTAGAAAATAAATTTGTCGAAGAATATGATGTGCCTTTATCTTTGGGGTCAAAAAAAAACCAAATGTAGATTCAGCAACAACACCGGAAATATGGAAAGAATGCTGATATTGATAACGCTTTTGTTACATGCGACTACCGATGAAAATATCGTACAAAATATTAATGATAAAGCACAATTCGGAAGTGATGAAAGGGAGGAAGTCGATGAAAAATTGATGATATTTTATTCAGCAAGCAAACTGCAGCAAACAGATTAAAAAGAAACATATCAACAATGGTAATTAAAGCTTTCTGTATACCGCATGGTATTCGAAATATTATGTTACTAGTACAAATATATTTTTTATAATTCTGACATTTTTACCCTGCTAGATTCAATTTCTGAAGCAGTTTTTGTCAGGGAGATGACAAAGATTTGATTGACAAAGGAGATGATGTTACGAATGGCTTCGAACCAGTCTCATAAGGCTGTGGTGAGTGAGTATGCTCAATGGACAAGCTTCAAGAAGTTCAGGATAGTCTCACGAGCAAAGACGTGAAAACAGAACTGTTAATCAGCTTTATTATAAACTAACTTTATTTTTAGATTTTGTATTTTTCTAGGACAAGTGGCAGGAATGCTAAATCCGTAACTGTACATTGTTAAAATTAGTATTTGATGATGGCTTGGCTAAAGAGTTTAGCTAGGCAGGTGGAAAAGGGAAGCACACATTTTGCGAGCTTGTGCTTTGCGAAGTCATCACTGGTAATTCATAATTCTTTTGTTTATGATGTAAATTATGAATAAAACTTGCATATAAATAATTTCAGAAACCATTCTAAAGAATTTACCAAACGAGACAAAGTTCGCCATCTCAGAGGCTACAAAAAGCTGGCTGAGGCATGCAAGTAAACGGTATACAAGGTATTTTTGTGTAATGTGTATTATTATTACTATATATATAGATTTGAATATGATGTTGATATAATATATTTTATTTGAGTTTAAAAGTCGGGCGTTACATCAATAAGAAATAGAATGAAAGTTTCTATTTTTTAGTTTAAAGTTCAAATTTTGTTTCCTATCCTCAAACACGTTTATATAAACAAAACAAAATGGCTGAATTAACTTTGAAAGAAGCTAGAGACATTATCAAATCATTTGATGGTTCTAGTAATTCCAATTTAACTGATTTTCTTCGTATTTGCCAGTATGTGAACAACATGTGGTAACACTAAAGGATTGGTAACACTAAAGGATTGGTAACACTAAAGGATTGGTAACACTGCGGTGCCCCTTTGGCAACACTGTTTCCGCCACAGAGGAGCAAGAAGCAGTTCATCAGTCTCAATTCAACCATTATAGCAAACACTTCCATTTTATTGAAAATTCTGTCTGATTGTTTATAAATATATTTCGTGTAATGTGTACGTAAGTCTTTTATTTATTCTGAATTTATCATATTCTGCAAATTGGCACAACAATATTTTTTATATTTATATTTAATTTTTAAAGCAAAAGAAGTAATAATCTACTCGCATCAAAAGGTAATTTTAGATATAAATGCATTGATAAATATATTTAGCAATCAGATATTATAATATTATTAATTATTATTTTAGTCCTCAGACGATGAGCGAGTTGGTGCGGTGATGGTTCCGGCCAACATCAGTGCTTCCACTGCGTTCAAGAATGTTAATTTTAAGATATAAACCTCGATTAATTTTAATGCTTTGTTTTTACGTCATCAATTTTATCTTTTCGAAATAAATATACAATTTTAGACACATTTATAAAATACTATTCTGTTCAGTGATTCAAACTTTAGTTCCATTTGGATCAAATATTTCAATTTGATTTAACTTTTATATCTCTAATATAGTTTATTTTTAGGTTCTAATTATATCATGTTGTATATTAAATAAATTTTCTTGATTTAATTATCTAACTTTTGTATTGTTTTCAAATATCCATGTTTCGATTTTAGTTCGCAATATTTTGTATGTATGTTTTATATGTGTAATTCTAAACTTCAAATTGTTACATCAGTACTAGATTTAAGATTAGCTAATGATCATTTTTATATAATATCTATATTTGACTTATGTTGATTCTATTTCATCTTTCGCATTATGGTTGTTAACTTATAGTTATGTGCTCTTCTTTTAAATTTGAAGAATTTATACTTTTTATGTATCTATAATATGTATATAAAATGTTCCAATCTTTAGAAATTTTAGTGATTGAGTTTTGACTAAATTTATTTTTGAAATTGTTAACGATCAGTTTTGAGGTTTTGAGGTATGTTGAAACATTTCAATTTTTCGTTGATATAGATTAGAATTGCTCTCAAAAAATATTTAGACGATCAACATAGTGAAAGTTGTGTTTTGTTAATACGGTCTACAGTCTACTAGAGTCTAGTTGCTAGACAGTCCTATTAGTAACCCTATGGCATAGGCATATCTACAGTTTTGCTCTATGATTGAGTTGGCAATACTGCTAGAAAGTGACACAAACAAAACAAAAATCCAAATGACGAGCAAATTGAAGAAGCAAAGCTTTATTTTGTTTTTGAAAGTTCACGCGAATCCACGAGTTTCCGTAAGCTACTATAATAATTTAGAATTTTGTGCAGACATTCCTTGGTTTCTGTAAGAAACTATAATAATTTGGATATTTGTGCCTGTTTGTATCAGAATTCTGATAAAGATATCTTTCCACAAAAGATTTCCACTATGTCTGGAAAGTTTGAAGACATCAATAAATGCGTCAATCCTATTGCTAGAACAAGTGAAACGTGGCGTCAAAAATATTTAAATAATTTAAAATTGGCGAAAATTGACCACAATGTTCTTCTCACTAGATCCTAACTTGTTGCAGGAAGGTCAGGCATCCCATTGTTGAACCAAGTTTCAACCATTTCATGCTGCCAATTTCGGGATTAGAGGCGATAAAGCGAAAAATTCTTTATATCGTATAAAAAAACGGCGAATTTTCGAATCCGAAAACAAAAATAGTGGTTATATTGATTGGAACCAACAACACAGAACACAACCAACCCTATGATATTTATGAAGGAACTATTAATTGTGTATGCCTCAATGGAGCATTACTTCCGAGAGCCCACATAATTGTACCGAACATGCTCCAGAGAGGGAGAATACCAAATGGCCAACGCGATTGCCTGCGGGAAATCAATATTCTATTAATTAAATTCAACAAATTAAATTTCAATAGAAAAAATATTCATGTAGTGCAGATACATAAAAATATTGTGAATGAAGAAAGTGTCATAGCAAGAGAAATGATGTATGATTATCTGCATCTGACAGCCGAAGGCTATAATCAATGTTTTCAACCAGTACTTGATTTAATCACAAAGATATTGACTGACAAATGTTAGGAAAAACTTATATTTTGCAAAGTTTATTTTCTTTATACCTCGCTTGAACGCTCAGTCATTATTTCTGTGATTTTAAAGTTTAGAATAGAAATTTTTTATAGTTTGCACATTTTTATGCTTGTAACTAACACATTTATTATAATTTAGTGTTGATTGATTGATGTGGAGAATACGTACTACAACCGACTTTGTACTGCCGCAGGAACGTGTTATTAACAGATCAACAGAGTCCATATTTGAGAATTGCGTTTCATTTAATTCAGGCGACAGTAGTAATTTAGATTTGGTTAGCGCAGTTTTTAATAGTGAAGTAGACGTCACTCCCCAATCCCGTACAAATCCTAAGTTTTCATGTTTACCTTCATTAAAATCATTATTACCTTTCATTACATTTTGATTTAAACAATCAAAACATATGGACATGGCTCCCACAACAGTTTTATCCTTACAAAGAGCCATGAATATTGTTAAAACTTTTGATGAACCGAATCAGAATAATTTAAACGAATTTCTGCATACTTGTACTTATGTTTTTGAAAGTATAGATCCAACTGAGCATAAAGCACTATTAAAATTTATTTTACACGTTAAACTAGAAGGTAGGGCTATGCAAATCACACAATACAAAACATTCATTTGTAGCCTAAAATCAAAGTTTTTTACAGTCTCGTTTTGTCCCTGTTTGCATTTGTTAAACTCTATTTGAAGATTTAAAAACCTGCTTAGAGGAAACTTATATTGAATCGGTACGCTCTCTTCAAATAGAGTTTAACATGAATATAACTAACTGTGAATTTAAAATATATACCGATCAGCAGTTTCGTGGGAAAGTTCTTTTTCATTTGGGAAATTTCATGTGAAAGATGAAATTAAAATAAAAGTAGTGCAATTGTTGGAAGAATGGTATTTATAAATCGTTCAGATATTAAAAATAAAATATTCCACTAGAGTTTGCATGGCACAAACAACACAAAAAGAAAATAAATCTTGTAGCGTGCATATTATTTAAATAATATTATATGATTTAGTTTAGTTTAGTTAAATGTATTGCAGCTATGCTGAGGCTTGCAGCGCTGAGTGTATCTGTTGACAGAAATTAAACACAAACACGCTCGAGTCTCTAGCGCATAGCCTAGTTATAGGAATCCTAGAGGCAAAAATTATTTTAAAGATTCCCATTAGTGCGAGGGAGATTGAATAATTTTTGCCTACGGGGAAAGAGAAAAAGTAACAGAAATGCTGTGACGAACAAATTCGATTCAATCCCCACCGAAAATCAGGGTGGACATTTTTGTATAAAAGGCGCAGCATTCCTGTTAAAAAGTGAGTCAGTGTTTTAGTTTTGATTTTAACGCATTTAATTAAAAGATACAGAAATTTTGACCTGGGTTCGCCGGCATTTCTGATACTAAATTAAATGCAGAAATAATTAATATTAAAGTAGTTAGTTTTCCGTTTAGTAGTGAAATACTGAAATTTTGACCTGGGTTCGCCGGCATCTCTGAAATTCGAACTAAACGCGAAAACTATTACTGGAAAAGTTGAAAACTTTAGACAGGGCTCCGAACAACGTTCGCTGACCAAATACAGAAATTTTGACCTGGGTTCGCCGGCATTTCTGACATTGGATTTGAACGTTACCGGTGGATTAATTAATAAAACAACTTAGTCCTGCTAAGCTGTTTTAGATAACTTAATCAACCGTACGAGTTGTTCTTCGTAACAAGATAGGGAGTTGTGTTTTAATGTATAATTAATGTAATAAGTGACTTTTATTAGTGTCTGTACGAATCCAAAATCTAAAGATAATACATGTTTTATAACTTATAGTGGTTTTCTTTATTGCATAACTGGTGCGAAAGTGAGAATTTAATAAGTTTATAAAATCTAGTGTTATAAACTGGCGCCCAACGTGGGGCAGAGCTAAAAAAGACACTGTTATTGAAAAAGACATTAATCCGAACACAATGGAATTCTCAGTTACTGAAGAAATGCTATCACGCGTTTTAAATTGTGCGACGGCTAGAAACGTTCCGCCGGGTAGTTTTTCAAAGTGCGATTACAAATTCGACGGATCTCGCGATGCGCATAAGGCTCAGGAATTCGTAGAAAAAATTGTTATCTACAAGAAATATGAACAAATCCCTGATGAAAGAGCCATCCGCGAGATGCCTTTACTATTGACAGGTGAGGCAACAGTATGGTGGAAGGGTGTGGAATCGGAAATCCACACCTGGACAGACGTTATCACCAACCTGCAGGAATCATTCGCACCCACACGCCCGGACTACTTAATTTTTTCGGAATTATTCGAGCGTCAGAAGGAGAAAGAGAACGTAGACAAATTCATAGCGCATAAGCGAGCTTTGTTTGCGGAATTGTCAACGAAGACAGTAGAAAGGACGCAAATTGACATGATATACGGTCTCTTAACCTTAAAATTAAGAAAGTGCGTTGATCGAAGTAGCGTCAACACATTTAACGAACTACTGACAAGGTGTCGAACGGTGCAGCAGAACATACAGGAAGCCACATCGTTGCAAGAAACTATAAAGTGTTCGCACTGCAGAAAATTCTGACACGAAAAAGAAGACTGCAGAAAACTTGTGCAACAAACCCTGCCTCAGAAAAAACCGCTAATTGAAAATCAGCTAATTTGCTATGGCTGCGGAGAGAAGGGTTTTGTGCGAAGTAAGTGTCCAAGATGCAACTCGAAACCAAAAATTGAGGATTCATCGTTAGCTTTTTTCGCGTTGGGTACAAAAACAGATGTTGCAATAAACAAATCAAGATGCACAAACTGTAGGAACCACAAAAGAAAACGGCCGGAAAGCGATGAAACCGACATTTTGTGGATGCATCATCACGCGGACATAGGATTACCTAACGCAGGTATCTGTTCACGGCCCGTAATACGAATGTCTATACAGGGATCCACTGGAGCAGGCTATATAGACACCGGAGCACGCAGAAGTTTGGCAGGCGCGAGCCTGTACGCGGTTTTGAAGGAGACTGGTCATCGCTTCGAACCTGTAATTATGCAGGTAACGCTTGCAGACGGCGTTGCAAAACGCGAACAAGTGTTAATGACATGCACGATTGTACGTGTGGAAGGTCGCGCCGTGCCGGTAGAATTCGTAATATTACCAAAAGCAAAAAATAGTCGCACGCTGCTGGGGGTCGATTTTCTTACGAAGGCTGGAATAATACTTGATATGGCAAACGGTCAATGGTATTTTAATAATGACACGAGCAGAAGTTTTAAGTTTTTAAAGGAAGACCAGGTAACCGCACAAATGAATATGGTTTCGGTCGAACCAACGCCGGAAGAAATAGACGATCGGAATAAATATGATCCGACGTTTATAGAAGAGCTCTTTAGAGATTCGCTGCCGTTAAACTGTGAATTGGAATACCCCATGTATGCTCACCTAGCAGCGATCGACATGACTATAGATTTGCGAGAGGACGAAGCGACCGCGCTGACCGAAACACAACGGGGTGCCTGGAATCAGCTGCTTGACGAGTTCGATGACCTCTTTGCCGAAAATGGAACGGCTTGTGCGTACGTACAGCATCGCATAACTGTGACGGAGGACACGCCCATTGCGTTACCACCGTATAGGATGACTCCAAGGCGAAAAGGAGGAGCTGAAGACAGGCATAGACAAGCTGATGAAACTTTGGCACACAATCTGCGGACCGACGCAAGCTCTTATGCTCTAGGGGGAGCATTACTCCAGGGGGAGGAAGAGGACGAGCGGCCCGTGGAATATGCTAGCCGACTACGAGTCAATCCGCTACGGCGTAGAGGTCGTCCAAGGAAACTAGCATGCAGGAGATGCCCGCTGTTGATTCTGGACCGTTAGCTGGCACTTAAACGATCCAGAGGGGGAGGATGTAGCGTGCATATTATTTAAATAATATTATATGATTTAGTTTAGTTTAGTTAAATGTATTGCAGCTATGCTGAGGCTTGCAGCGCTGAGTGTATCTGTTGACAGAAATTAAACACAAACACGCTCGAGTCTCTAGCGCATAGCCTAGTTATAGGAATCCTAGAGGCAAAAATTATTTTAAAGATTCCCATTAGTGCGAGGGAGATTGAATAATTTTTGCCTACGGGGAAAGAGAAAAAGTAACAGAAATGCTGTGACGAACAAATTCGATTCAATCCCCCACCGAAAATCAGGGTGGACATTTTTGTATAAAAGGCGCAGCATTCCTGTTAAAAAGTGAGTCAGTGTTTTAGTTTTGATTTTAACGCATTTAATTAAAAGATACAGAAATTTTGACCTGGGTTCGCCGGCATTTCTGATACTAAATTAAATGCAGAAATAATTAATATTAAAGTAGTTAGTTTTCCGTTTAGTAGTGAAATACTGAGATTTTGACCTGGGTTCGCCGGCATCTCTGAAATTCGAACTAAACGCGAAAACTATTACTGGAAAAGTTGAAAACTTTAGACAGGGCTCCGAACAACGTTCGCTGACCAAATACAGAAATTTTGACCTGGGTTCGCCGGCATTTCTGACATTGGATTTGAACGTTACCGGTGGATTAATTAATAAAACAACTTAGTCCTGCTAAGCTGTTTTAGATAACTTAATCAACCGTACGAGTTGTTCTTCGTAACAAGATAGGGAGTTGTGTTTTAATGTATAATTAATGTAATAAGTGACTTTTATTAGTGTCTGTACGAATCCAAAATCTAAAGATAATACATGTTTTATAACTTATAGTGGTTTTCTTTATTGCATAACTGGTGCGAAAGTGAGAATTTAATAAGTTTATAAAATCTAGTGTTATAATCTAATATTAGAATAATACAAAAAAAAGGAATGTATAAGAACCAAAAGATATCGATAAAGTAATTTTGTATCTAATACATATAATAATATAAAAATAAAAACTTCACCTACTACAAAATGTGCAGCGTCTTGTATGCTCAAAAATAAATCTTATGCCGCGCAATATATATGTATATAAAATATAGTGGTAAGTAGATACATGTGAATGTATAATTATAAATAAGACGAAATACTTTGTCTTACCTATATTTACGAAAGAGATAATATGTGCTTTTATATCATATATAATGATTGAAATTATATTATTAAATTGATTTATATAATTTTACATTCAAATTACCATATTGATATATTAATTTGTATGTATTGTTGATATGTATTTGAGTGTCTGTTGTTTTCTTAGATTTAGACCAATTAGAAATATTGGTCAAAAACAAAGACAATACTATTACATTTTACGCATTTCATGATGTGTTGCCTGTTGAATATTAAAAATTAGTTAAATGTATTTTATTGCATGAGTAAATAGTAACTAATTATCCTCCAAAATTTTCTCAATATTTGCAATTGTCAATACAAATTGTTAATATCGGTTTTAAATATCGTGGAGTGAGTACGAGATCGATTTATTCAGCCTCACTTTTTATTTTTATAATATCCGTGCTGCATCTCATGTCTCCATTTCCATCATATGACTTCACAATTTTAGTGATATATGTTTAACCAATAAATAATTTGTCGAAGATTGGAAATAACTTGTCCCAGAGATCAGGTAAGTCAGATGAAGGTTCCAAGATTTTGGCATCATAACTTAGCAAATCAATATTCACGACTGAATTATTTCTGCAAGAATTAAATATCTTCGTTTGCCAATAAATTATACCACTTGATCCATGGTTAAATAATTATGTATGGAAGCCAATTTCAATTTAGCTAATATTTTTGATTGTGATTGTCACCGATATAGAATACCTCAAAATCCATTGGATGTGTTAAAATTCCGCCGACTAAACTAAGACTACCACTTTTTAACACGTGGTGTTAATGCATGAAAATCAATAATCTTTAATGCCTATGCTCTTCTATTTGGTCAAAAACTATTTTCACAATCAGTAAGATAATTTGAAGGTCTTTGACTAGATTGAAAGCTTCGCAAAATTTTCTACAAAACAGATGTTTCAAGACAGTCGTCAGTCTGGTGTATCAATCCAATTATTAGTATTGGTAGTATCACAATGGTCATTAAAAATCCGTTTCCTCTGGGCATTATCGCATCTGAATCTGGGTATTCTAAACGAATAGTCCAAAATTTTAAAAATCCCAAGATTAATGTTCTGATCCCATCTTATTTGATATTTGAATCATAATTATTATATACATATATTGTTGTAAATTGTACAAATATCGTATATTATCATGAACTTCTCATATTATGTGCATATTTGTCTGCGCTAAGTTTGACTTTTTCATGACATGTTTTAGATTCATGTTATTTCATGTAGAAGCAAAACTATGCTTCTACATCATTTGCTTTATATCATATTAAGACTTTGTTTCGCATTGAAATAATATGACTAAACATTTAAATTGTTTCACTTCCAATAATACTTATTTGTTCTTCATGTGGAGGCTATAAAATAGTAATTTGATATCATGATATTATCAGTCGTTATTAGTATTAACCCACTTTCACGATCTATTGCTGATAAATTAAGATAATTATATCTATAAATTCTTTTCTTAACTGTTTTGATATAATTAATAACAGCGTTTTTACTTTAATTCAATAATCCATTATATTTTGTTTCATAGACGTAATTTTCATTATTACCATATTATTTTATTTATAACACTACTATCACCACAATCTTATATTTCTCCTGTTACTTTATATTTCCCAATTTGTTTTGTTAGCATTCAGAAATTAAAATTTCTATCCAAATCCTATACATTTGAACAAATTTTACATATTCAAAGACAACACATATTTAATATAAAAAACATAATTTAAGAAAACTACCGACACTTTACATCAACAATACAATACTTAATTTGAATAGTTTTTTGTACATGAAATGATGCGCAGATCTTTAAGATTAATTTTTGTTCAACAAGAAACTCATAAACAAATAAAATAAGAATGTTCAAATAGTAGCAAATACAACTAAACTATTTAATATCCGAGAGTATCCGTAAGTGAAAGCTCAAATAGTGGCACATTTAAGTATATTTATAAATTAAGAAAAAAAACAATCGCAAATCATTTTCTCGATTTTCTGGAACACGAGTTATGCTTTTATGTGATCGATTGCCATGCAAAACTCTACCAAAGGAAAACACAAGATACAATATTATTCAAATTAAATATAATTTATAATTTATTAGATAGTTACCATTTTTCAGGTTATGTTTTTCGTACATTTTCTTATTTTATTTTATTCCATAATACCCTAATAATTCATTTTCAACAAAACAATTGCAAAAAATTTTTCAAGATATATTTGCATTACGAAGTCAGATATTGAATTGAAAAACTGAACTTAAACTGGCCACGTCTCCAATAGCTTGTAGTTTGTACCACTACCCAGTGAACACTACAAGTTTCCGTAATGAAACTTGTTACTTGCAAAGATACATAACAAATGATAACTAAATGCAATATACGCGCAATGTATTATATCGGGAGTTACAAAGTCGATTGATCTCATTTTTAACTTACCTGCTTCGGTAAGATTTTAAGTTTTTTCAACGTTGCTAGTCATTCCGGGTAGAATGAGACCAAATTTGGAATAGGTATTTGTAAAGTATAAAGTGGTTAAACTGAAAAATTTCCTCACATCTTGATGCTCTACATCAGTGGTTCCTAACCTTTTCAATGTCACTACCCCTGTAAACAAGTATGGCAATTGAGTTAACCCCTAACTAATTTAAAATACACAAATTTGAACGAAAATGTTTATTATCATCCATCTCCATTTATAGAACAAATGTTTGGTCTTTAATGTTTGCAAAATATTCTTCTTCTTTTTGTGTTCTCTGATTTTCAAGAAACAATCCAATTTCTTCTCGCAACTCGTAAACCCTACTTGCAACTTTGCTTTATAAAATCCAACATGAAATACGAGTATTATGATTGAAAATGATAATCTAGTTTTTTTAACACTCTTGGCATGAGTTGTTCAATAGAATAAATTGCATAATAAATAAGAAAAATATTTGATTATAATCAACCCGCGAATTTCCTCGATTTTCTAAATAAATTTAAAATCAATGTATTTTATACGCTTTTAGATTATATCTAATTTTTTGTATACTGAATCCAGAATAATTAAAAATTAATTATTAAAAATTATGTAAATATTTATATAATTTCAATGACAAACTGTTAAAACATTTAGAATTAATAGGGGGAGGCGAGCGCTAGAAAAAAAGTTGCATGCAGGCGCTAAGGACGCCACGACCGGTCCTGTCTGTATGGTACAAAAGAGCATTAATATAGCTCCAACTACATCGCATAAAACTTTGAATAATCTTGAGTAGTAGCGCTGCCTCGAATATGATTAACAATTTTTACAACGTGTTTAGCAAATCTGGTGAAAGCGTTTTCACAGCCAAAGCGAAATGGTGTATCAGGCAATTTTCCTCAATAAACTCTTTTAGGGTTTGAAATACGTCTTCGCCGCGGGTAGTAGTAGACAAAGACTTGCAGAACAAATATTCCTCCTTTACATCGTCATCTTTAAAGTATCGTGTAAACATCAATAATTGTAAACACGAATTAACTTCTGTGAACTCGTCCACTTGCAGCGCAAACATAGGACTTTCCTTTATTTCGTTTACCGTACTATTATTTTGTTTACTGCTATTTTAATACTATTTCGTGCCATTCCTGTTAGTTACCTCTCTAGAATCTCCGTTTTACCCCTGCGGGGGTAATTACTCCCCAGGTTGGGAACCACTGCTCTACAGCAAATGAGTTTACTTATAAATCAGTCACAAATTAATATAATAATGTCTTACTAAAGTCGATTATTTACATATGCCGCAAAGTTCAAGCAACTTCCCTCGAGGCAAAATTCTACTCCCAACTAATTTTTCAATAGTATCAACAGTTTTAACAATTTGAAACCTACAGATGATTTGAGAATTTTTGAAAAACTTTGAAAGATTTAATACATTTATAAACCTATATATTTACTTTCATTAACATTATTTATTTATTTATAAATATATTTACTTAAAGCTTAAGAACTTTACTTCCAAAAATACAAATTACTGTTGCAGTAAAGGATAATTGGACTCAGTTGCATATGGCACAATTACACATTTTTGTTTTATTTCCTTCACAGATATTGTCACATTATTCATAATTTTTGGGTCAAAAACATGAATATTAAATAGTTTTGAGTAAAATGGTTTTGAAAATAATGGTTTTGTCATCGTCGCTTCCGAACATAACATCACAAATTTTATTTATTAAAACTATTTTATTCTCGGTTGTTATACAACAGTTATTTGAAGTTATATTACTTATAGAATATAATTTAATTGCAATCTTCTCTATTTCTGATGTTTTTGTCCGGTATATTACTGGAAAACTCTTGATTTAAATTTAAATCACTTCTGCTTTTAATAGTTGTTTCACTACATGTTACCTAAGGTTGGTAGACATGCACAAACATAAGCAAGTTCACGCCAAAACAACACGGTTTGAAGCAGTGTAAATAATACATTCTTTGTGACGCATCCCGGAGTGAAGGTTAGTTGAGATTTATTTATCGTGTGCAGTTATTGTGAGTTAAACTTAATAGTACGAATCGTCAGTTGGGGTAAGTTAATTAAAAACTTCGTGATTCCAGAATATATAATATTAGATACCTATGCTTTCACTGTTTTATTTGTAGAATAAAACCATTTGCTGCCATTGTTGACAAATCTAACTTCTACACGGAGATTCCGAGTAAATGGTTGATTATTGGCATTGATGGTTCGTACAACAAGTGCTGGTGGCCTTTCAGAAAAAACCCTACCGGTTCAATAATGAAACGTGCAGAGCCATGATATACAAGTATCAATAAAATTAGTTGGGTTTTATGGTGAGAATATTATTTACTAACAAAAAAAAGACTAACTGTAAGAGTAAAAGCAATCATCTTCTTTAACACGTTGACTGCCACGCGTGTTTACAACAAAATCCCCGTCAGGCCACCCGTGCCACTGTAAGATGCGTGCTCTGCTACCGCATGTCTCTTTACATTTCTTTCGCTACTCTCACCCCGATATCTATTACGATCCTCATTTATCAACACCTTATTCCTCTGCACGAGCAGTTGTAATCTTTGCCGTGTACTGAGTAGTACAACTAATATCTCTTTTCAATAGTGAAGAGAAAGATGAAAAAGTCAGTGTGCAGTGATTCATATCGCAGTGAAAGGAAGATTAGTCACGCTAGTTGCTCAAATTCGGATAGCAGCGATGAGGAAGTGATCAGATTGCCCAAAAGAAGAAAAGTAAATCCTATCATATCATCAGATTCTTATACGGATCGGATAAATGCAATCTTAGTGATAATGAATATTATGAAGATACTATTGACGAGATGTTACGAGATTTGGTCGTGGAAGAAGAAAGCAACGTTGATGATACTGAGGAAGCTCCAGTTCAACAAAGTGAATGTTGAAAAACATTTATATTGACAATTTTTATACAAGTTATGAGTTAGCTATATCATGCCTAAGACGCAAGACTCATGTAGTTAGAACACTTAGACATAACAAGAAATCTATATGAGAGAAGAAAGATGAAGAAAATATATGAAAGATGTTCTTATTGCAAATTAAGAAGGGAGAAATGGTAGCTAAAGAGGATGATAACGGGATTGTAATACTCAAATGGAGAGACACACGTAACGTGAGAATATTATCTACGAAACACGCTCCTATCATGACACAAAGCACGAAAAACATTCATGCTGCTTCTTCAAGCCAGCAGCCATCCCCAAGACTCAAACCTCTGCCCGTCCTCGAATATAAGAAGGGTAAATGTGATATAGATTATTCAGACCAAATGGTTTCCTATCCTTCGACGATGAGGAAAGGAATCAAGTGGTATAGGAAGCTTGATGTTGAACTTCTACTGGGGACATCAATTGTAAACGCTTTGGTCGTTTACAAAATTGCGACAAAGAAAACTGTAAATATTAGACGATTCAGAGAACTGATTGCTGCACAAGTTACTAGGACTGAATGAAGATTTAACACTGCCTTCTGTTCGACGAAATACGCATTGCATCGCCGTTCGCAGAAATAATTTGGGGAAAAGCCTTAGACGCGCATGCAAGCGGTGTTACGCAAATAAAAGAGAAGAACTGGAACGATCAAAGGCATGACCAAATCTCAGAAAACCCACTACTTTTTGTCCAAGCTGCCCTGGTCAACCGCAACTTTGCAGTCAATATTTTGCACTGTAAATAATTTTGTTAATAAACGATTTTTAAAAGAATTCAACAGTATTATTATCTCCTGTCATATATTTATCTAAATATGTTCGGAAATTCTTTGGAAGGAGTCACCCGACGTGGCCTGATGAGAACTCTTGCTGTCACCCGAATACGGGTGACGTGGCCTGATGAGAACTCTCGCTGTCACCCGAATGCGGGTGACGTGGCCTGATGAGAACTTTTGCTGTCACCCGAATATGGGTGACACGGCAGTTAACGTGTTAATTCATTGTACATCTTTTAATACTTCATGTCCTACCGTTCAACTCTTTAATCAAATGCTTCCGCAGGCAAATGTCGTTAAGTATCTGGGGTTGCACTTGGACTCTAAATTAACGTGGAAACACCATATACTGAAAAAGCGCCAACAACTCGAAAGAAAATCGAGCTTAAGTACGTGGAATAAACTGCTGATGTACAAAGTAGTTTTTAAACCCATATGGACTTATGGACTTCAACTCTGGGGAACAGCGCGTAAATCTAATATTGCAATTATACAAAGATTCCAAAACAAATTTTTGAAACAAATACTAAACCCCCCAAATACACACTAAACTGGTTAGTCCATCAAGACCTAAACATAAACACTATTGATGAAGAAATTAAATTAATTAGTCAAAAATATAAGAGCAGAGTACAAAACCATCCTAATATTCTGGCCAAGAATTTATTGAAGTCGCACGGCATCGAATGGCAAAAAGGAAAACGCCCCCTCGACGGATCCGCCACATTGACCTCCACATAATATATAATATTCATTCTAATTACCAGTACTATTTATTTAGTTGTTCATTTATATTTTTATTTATTTTTATTATGTTTAGTTTGTTTGTTGTTATAATTCACAATTTATAATTATTTACCTCATAGATCATTTTATTTTTAAGTTTTCTCTATATAATCACAGTATTTAAATTCAATATATCAAAATTGAAAAGGCTTACTACTGGGTAACCTTTTAGATCTAAGGTTTAATATTTCATATATCATCGAAATTACTGAATGCCTTCCTTTTTGTAAAGACAGATTGTAATTCAATAAAGAAAAATAATCTTTTAATACTTTTTGACAGCTATGAGTCAGCACCCAAGCCTGCTGGTGATGAGGATTACACCTCATCAGAGGAGCTGCTGGGTAAGGGCATGAGGAATAAAGCGGGCGATTCGTTAGCATTGATCGAGTCAAGGATTGAGGCCATAACAGGTAAAATTGTAGTGCAATAGACTTACTCACTTTTTACATGTTACAAATTAAGTGTTATTTGCTTTCATTGTAGCACCGAAGTTAATCAGAGAGAAGAGGCGTTCAGAGGGTCAGGAGGTTGAATCAATTACAAGTAATGTTTTTAGTTTTTATCAAATGTAAGTATTTTTCAAATTTAATAGTAATTTTTGTTTTTATTGCAGCTCTTCAAGTTAATAAAACAAAGGAGGCTGAGGTACAGGATGTGTTTGAGGAAGAGAATTTGCTGCTATTAAAAGTAATTGAATTGAATACTGGAGCTTAATGATTTTAGTCTTAATGAAATGTGTTTTTCAAATTCAATGGTAATTTTTTTATAGCTCCTCCAGCTAATAAAACAAAGAGAACGAGATAGAGGAGGTGTTTGAGGAAGAAGATGTTGGTGCTGTTGAGAGTAATTGAATACTGAAGCTTAATGATTTTAGTCATTATCAAATGTATTTTTTAAATTCAATGGTATTTTTTGTTTTTATTGTAGCTCCTTAAGATATTACAAGAAGGCATGACGAGATAGAGGTGTTACATGACGAACATGTTGTTGCTGCTAAAGGTAATTGATAACAGAAGCTTGTGCTCATGTTAGTAATTTAAACAGGTTTTCTAATTACAACAATTTGATTTCAGAAAGCTGCCCACATACTTGCCCTTAGATGATTGCAGTGCAAGGTATATTATCATATTGTTTAATACAATATACATATTATAATTTTTATTTGATTTTAGCAACTCTTGATTTAATACTGAAGCGTTTGATGCTCTTGGAAGGGGAACATCAGCGACCAAAACAATCTGAAACACCGTACATTACCCAAAATGAAGCGAATGTTTTTGATACTATCTTTCCTTTGAAGACGGTGAATGATGTTGAAATGGTGGAAAGAAAGAGGGGCGAAAAAAATGGAATCTGATATGGTACAAATATATGAAATTATTTGAAGAGAAAAATCGCGAAATGGCAACGGAAAATAAAGAAACTGGTAATTTTTAATTTATATATATATATATATATATATATATATATATA
>NW_020538398.1:0-16251 GCF_003426905.1 Ctenocephalides felis
CATTTTACGCATTTCATGATGTTTGCCTGTGAATATTAAAAATTAGTTAAATGTTATTTTATTGCATGAGTAAATAGTAACTAATATCCTCCAAAATTTTCTCAATATTTGCAATTGTCAATACAAATTGTTATATCGTTTTTAAATATCGTGGAGTGAGTACGAGATCGATTTTATTCAGCCTCACTTTTTATTTTTATAATATCCGTGCTGCATCTCATGTCTCCATTTCCATCATATGACTTCACAATTTTAGTGATATATGTTTAACCAATAAATAATTTGTCGAAGATTGGAAATAACTTGTCCCAGAGATCAGGTAAGTCAGATGAAGGTTCCAAGATTTTGGCATCATAACTTAGCAAATCAATATTCACGACTGAATTATTTCTGCAAGAATTAAAATATCTTCGTTTGCCAATAAATTATACCACTTGATCCATGGTTAAATAATTATGTATGGAAGCCAATTTCATTTTAGCTAATATTTTTGATTGTGATTGTCACCGATATAGAATACCTCAAAATCCATTGGATGTGTTAAAATTCCGCCGACTAAACTAAGACTACCACTTTTTTAACACGTGGTGTTAATGCATGAAAATCAATAATCTTTAATGCCTATGCTCTTTCTATTTGGTCAAAAACTATTTTCACAATCAGTAAGATAAATTTGAAGGTCTTTGACTAGATTGAAAGCTTCGCAAAATTTTCTACAAAACAGATGTTTCAAGACAGTCGTCAGTCTGGTGTATCAATCCAATTATTAGTATTGGTAGTATCACAATGGTCATTAAAAATCCGTTTCCTCTGGGCATTATCGCATCTGAATCTGGGTATTCTAAACGAATAGTCCAAAATTTTAAAAATCCCAAGATTAATGTTCTGATCCCATCTTATTTGATATTTGAATCATAATTATTATATACATATATTGTTGTAAATTGTACAAATATCGTATATTATCATGAACTTCTCATATTATGTGCATATTTGTCTGCGCTAAGTTTGACTTTTTCATGACATGTTTTAGATTCATGTTATTTCATGTAGAAGCAAAACTATGCTTCTACATCATTTGCTTTATATCATATTAAGACTTTGTTTCGCATTGAAATAATATGACTAAACATTTAAATTGTTTCACTTCCAATAATACTTATTTGTTCTTCATGTGGAGGCTATAAAATAGTAATTTGATATCATGATATTATCAGTCGTTATTAGTATTAACCCACTTTCACGATCTATTGCTGATAAATTAAGATAATTATATCTATAAATTCTTTTCTTAACTGTTTTGATATAATTAATAACAGCGTTTTTACTTTAATTCAATAATCCATTATATTTTGTTTCATAGACGTAATTTTCATTATTACCATATTATTTTATTTATAACACTACTATCACCACAATCTTATATTTCTCCTGTTACTTTATATTTCCCAATTTGTTTTGTTAGCATTCAGAAATTAAAATTTCTATCCAAATCCTATACATTTGAACAAATTTTACATATTCAAAGACAACACATATTTAATATAAAAAACATAATTTAAGAAAACTACCGACACTTTACATCAACAATACAATACTTAATTTGAATAGTTTTTTGTACATGAAATGATGCGCAGATCTTTAAGATTAATTTTTGTTCAACAAGAAACTCATAAACAAATAAAATAAGAATGTTCAAATAGTAGCAAATACAACTAAACTATTTAATATCCGAGAGTATCCGTAAGTGAAAGCTCAAATAGTGGCACATTTAAGTATATTTATAAATTAAGAAAAAAAACAATCGCAAATCATTTTCTCGATTTTCTGGAACACGAGTTATGCTTTTATGTGATCGATTGCCATGCAAAACTCTACCAAAGGAAAACACAAGATACAATATTATTCAAATTAAATATAATTTATAATTTATTAGATAGTTACCATTTTTCAGGTTATGTTTTTCGTACATTTTCTTATTTTATTTTATTCCATAATACCCTAATAATTCATTTTCAACAAAACAATTGCAAAAAAGTTTTCAAGATATATTTGCATTACGAAGTCAGATATTGAATTGAAAAACTGAACTTAAACTGGCCACGTCTCCAATAGCTTGTAGTTTGTACCACTACCCAGTGAACACTACAAGTTTCCGTAATGAAACTTGTTACTTGCAAAGATACATAACAAATGATAACTAAATGCAATATACGCGCAATGTATTATATCGGGAGTTACAAAGTCGATTGATCTCATTTTTAACTTACCTGCTTCGGTAAGATTTTAAGTTTTTTCAACGTTGCTAGTCATTCCGGGTAGAATGAGACCAAATTTGGAATAGGTATTTGTAAAGTGTAAAGTGGTTAAACTGAAAAATTTCCTCACATTTTGATGCTCTACATCAGTGGTTCCTAACCTTTTCAATGTCACTACCCCTGTAAACAAGTATGGCAATTGAGTTAACCCCTAACTAATTTAAAATACACAATTTGAACGAAAATATGTTTATTATCCATCTCCATTTATAGAACAAATGTTTGGTCTTTAATGTTTGCAAAATATTCTTCTTCTTTTTGTGTTCTCTGATTTTCAAGAAACAATCCAATTTCTTCTCGCAATTCGTAAACCCTACTTGCAACTTTGCTTTATAAAATCCAACATGAAATACGAGTATTATGATTGAAAATGATAATCTAGTTTTTTTAACACTCTTGGCATGAGTTGTTCAATAGAATAAATTGCATAATAAATAAGAAAAATATTTGATTATATAATCAACCCGCGAATTTCCTCGATTTTCTAAATAAATTTAAAATCAATGTATTTTATACGCTTTTAGATTATATCTAATTTTTTGTATACTGAATCCAGAATAATTAAAAATTAATTATTAAAAATTATGTAAATATTTATATAATTTCAATGACAAACTGTTAAAACATTTAGAATTAATAGGGGGAGGCGAGCGCTAGAAAAAAAGTTGCATGCAGGCGCTAAGGACGCCACGACCGGTCCTGTCTGTATGGTACAAAAGAGCATTAAATATAGCTCCAACTACATCGCATAAAACTTTGAATAATCTTGAGTAGTAGCGCTGCCTCGAATATGATTAACAATTTTTACAACGTGTTTAGCAAATCTGGTGAAAGCGTTTTCACAGCCAAAGCGAAATGGTGTATCAGGCAATTTTCCTCAATAAACTCTTTTAGGGTTTGAAATACGTCTTCGCCGCGGGTAGTAGTAGACAAAGACTTGCAGAACAAATATTCCTCCTTTACATCGTCATCTTTAAAGTATCGTGTAAACATCAATAATTGTAAACACGAATTAACTTCTGTGAACTCGTCCACTTGCAGCGCAAACATAGGACTTTCCTTTATTTCGTTTACCGTACTATTATTTTGTTTACTGCTATTTTAATACTATTTCGTGCCATTCCTTGTTACCTCTCTAGAATCTCCGTTTTACCCCTGCGGGGGTAATTACTCCCAGGTTGGGAACCACTGCTCTACAGCAAATGAGTTTACTTATAAATCAGTCACAAATTAATATAATAATGTCTTACTAAAGTCGATTATTTACATATGCCGCAAAGTTCAAGCAACTTCCCTCGAGGCAAAATTCTACTCCCAACTAATTTTTCAATAGTATCAACAGTTTTAACAATTTGAAACCTACAGATGATTTGAGAATTTTTGAAAAACTTTGAAAGATTTAATACATTTATAAACCTATATATTTACTTTCATTAACATTATTTATTTATTTATAAATATATTTACTTAAAGCTTAAGAACTTTACTTCCAAAAATACAAATTACTGTTGCAGTAAAGGAATAATTGGACTCAGTTGCATATGGCACAATTACACATTTTTGTTTTATTTCCTTCACAGATATTGTCACATTATTCATAATTTTTGGGTCAAAAACATGAATATTAAATAGTTTTGAGTAAAATGGTTTTGAAAATAATGGTTTTGTCATCGTCGCTTCCGAACATAACATCACAAATTTTATTTATTAAAACTATTTTATTCTCGGTTGTTATACAACAGTTATTTGAAGTTATATTACTTATAGAATATAATTTAATTGCAATCTTCTCTATTTCTGATGTTTTTGTCCGGTATATTACTGGAAAACTCTTGATTTAAATTTAAATCACTTCTGCTTTTAATAGTTGTTTCACTACATGTTACCTAAGGTTGGTAGACATGCACAAACATAAGCAAGTTCACGCCAAAACAACACGGTTTGAAGCAGTGTAAATAATACATTCTTTGTGACGCATCCCGGAGTGAAGGTTAGTTGAGATTTATTTATCGTGTGCAGTTATTGTGAGTTAAACTTAATAGTACGAATCGTCAGTTGGGGTAAGTTAATTAAAAACTTCGTGATTCCAGAATATATAATATTAGATACCTATGCTTTCACTGTTTTATTTGTAGAATAAAACCATTTGCTGCCATTGTTGACAAATCTAACTTCTACACGGAGATTCCGAGTAAATGGTTGATTATTGGCATTGATGGTTCGTACAACAAGTGCTGGTGGCCTTTCAGAAAAACCCTACCGGTTCAATAATGAAACGTGCAGAGCCATGATATACAAGTATCAATAAAATTAGTTGGGTTTTATGGTGAGAATATTATTTACTAACAAAAAAAAGACTAACTGTAAGAGTAAAAGCAATCATCTTCTTTAACACGTTGACTGCCACGCGTGTTTACAACAAAATCCCCGTCAGGCCACCCGTGCCACTGTAAGATGCGTGCTCTGCTACCGCATGTCTCTTTACATTTCTTTCGCTACTCTCACCCCGATATCTATTACGATCCTCATTTATCACGATTTATTCTCTGCACGAGCAGTTGTAATCTTTGCCGTGTACTGAGTAGTACAACTAATATCTCTTTTCAATAGTGAAGAGAAAGATGAAAAAGTCAGTGTGCAGTGATTCATATCGCAGTGAAAGGAAGATTAGTCACGCTAGTTGCTCAAATTCGGATAGCAGCGATGAGGAAGTGATCAGATTGCCCAAAAGAAGAAAAGTAAATCCTATCATATCATCAGATTCTTATACGGATCGGATAAATGCAATCTTAGTGATAATGAATATTATGAAGATACTATTGACGAGATGTTACGAGATTTGGTCGTGGAAGAAGAAAGCAACGTTGATGATACTGAGGAAGCTCCAGTTCAACAAAGTGAATGTTGAAAAACATTTTATATTGACAATTTTTATACAAGTTATGAGTTAGCTATATCATGCCTAAGACGCAAGACTCATGTAGTTAGAACACTTAGACATAACAAGAAATCTATAGAGAAAAAGATGAAGAAAGATATATGATGTTCTTAATTGCAAATTAAGAAGGGGAGAAATGGTAGCTAAAGAGGATGATAACGGGATTGTAATACTCAAATGGAGAGACACACGTAACGTGAGAATATTATCTACGAAACACGCTCCTATCATGACACAAAGCACGAAAAACATTCATGCTGCTTCTTCAAGCCAGCAGCCATCCCCAAGACTCAAACCTCTGGCCGTCCTCGAATATAAGAAGGGTAAATGTGATATAGATTATTCAGACCAAATGGTTTCCTATCCTTCGACGATGAGGAAAGGAATCAAGTGGTATAGGAAGCTTGATGTTGAACTTCTACTGGGGACATCAATTGTAAACGCTTTGGTCGTTTACAAAATTGCGACAAAGAAAACTGTAAATATTAGACGATTCAGAGAACTGATTGCTGCAAAGTTACTAGGACTGAATGAAGATTTAACACTGCCTTCTGTTCGACGAAATACGCATTGCATCGCCGTTCGCAGAAATAATTTGGGGAAAAGCCTTAGACGCGCATGCAAGCGGTGTTACGCAAATAAAAGAGAAGAACTGGAACGATCAAAGGCATGACCAAATCTCAGAAAACCCACTACTTTTTGTCCAAGCTGCCCTGGTCAACCGCAACTTTGCAGTCAATATTTTGCACTGTAAATAATTTTGTTAATAAACGATTTTTAAAAGAATTCAACAGTATTATTATCTCCTGTCATATATTTATCTAAATATGTTCGGAAATTCTTTGGAAGGAGTCACCCGACGTGGCCTGATGAGAACTCTTGCTGTCACCCGAATACGGGTGACGTGGCCTGATGAGAACTCTCGCTGTCACCCGAATGCGGGTGACGTGGCCTGATGAGAACTTTTGCTGTCACCCGAATACGGGTGACACGGCAGTTAACGTGTTAATTCATTGTACATCTTTTAATACTTCATGTCCTACCGTTCAACTCTTTAATCAAATGCTTCCGCAGGCAAATGTCGTTAAGTATCTGGGGTTGCACTTGGACTCTAAATTAACGTGGAAACACCATATACTGAAAAAGCGCCAACAACTCGAAAGAAAATCGAGCTTAAGTACGTGGAATAAACTGCTGATGTACAAAGTAGTTTTTAAACCCATATGGACTTATGGACTTCAACTCTGGGGAACAGCGCGTAAATCTAATATTGCAATTATACAAAGATTCCAAAACAAATTTTTGAAACAAATACTAAACACCCCAAATACACACTAAACTGGTTAGTCCATCAAGACCTAAACATAAACACTATTGATGAAGAAATTAAATTAATTAGTCAAAAATATAAGAGCAGAGTACAAAACCATCCTAATATTCTGGCCAAGAATTTATTGAAGTCGCACGGCATCGAATGGCAAAAAAGAAAACGCCCCCTCGACGGATCCGCCACATTGACCTCCACATAATATATAATATATTCATTCTAATTACCAGTACTATTTATTTAGTTGTTCATTTATATTTTTATTTATTTTTATTATGTTTAGTTTGTTTGTTGTTATAATTCACAATTTATAATTATTTACCTCATAGATCATTTTATTTTTAAGTTTTCTCTATATAATCACAGTATTTAAATTCAATATATCAAAATTGAAAAGGCTTACTACTGGGCAACCTTTTAGATCTAAGGTTTAATATTTCATATATCATCGAAATTACTGAATGCCTTCCTTTTTGTAAAGACAGATTGTAATTCAATAAAGAAAAATAATCTTTTAATACTTTTTGACAGCTATGAGTCAGCACCCAAGCCTGCTGGTGATGAGGATTACACCTCATCAGAGGAGCTGCTGGGTAAGGGCATGAGGAATAAAGCGGGCGATTTATCAGCATTGATCGAGTCAAGGATTGAGGCCATAACAGGTAAAATTGTAGTGCAATAGACTTACTCACTTTTTACATGTTACAAATTAAGTGTTATTTGCTTTCATTGTAGCACCGAAGTTAATCAGAGAGAAGAGGCGTTCAGAGGGTCAGGAGGTTGAATCAATTACAAGTAATGTTTTTAGTTTTTATCAAATGTAAGTATTTTTCAAATTTAATAGTAATTTTTGTTTTTATTGCAGCTCTTCAAGTTAATAAAACAAAGGAGGCTGAGGTACAGGATGTGTTTGAGGAAGAGAATTTTGCTGCTATTAAAAGTAATTGAATTGAATACTGGAGCTTAATGATTTTAGTCTTAATGAAATGTGTTTTTCAAATTCAATGGTAATTTTTTTATAGCTCCTCCAGCTAATAAAACAAAGGAGAACGAGATAGAGGAGGTGTTTGAGGAAGAAGATGTTGGTGCTGTTGAGAGTAATTGAATACTGAAGCTTAATGATTTTAGTCATTATCAAATGTATTTTTTAAATTCAATGGTATTTTTTGTTTTTATTGTAGCTCCTTAAGATATTACAAGAAGGCATGACGAGATAGAGGTGTTACATGACGAACATGTTGTTGCTGCTAAAGGTAATTGATAACAGAAGCTTGTGCTCATGTTAGTAAATTAAACAGGTTTTCTAATTACAACAATTTGATTTCAGAAAGCTGCCCACATACTTGCCCTTAGATGATTGCAGTGCAAGGTATATTATCATATTGTTTAATACAATATACATATTATAATTTTTATTTGATTTTAGCAACTCTTGATTTAATACTGAAGCGTTTGATGCTCTTGGAAGGGGACATCAGCGACCAAAACAATCTGAAACACCGTACATTACCCAAAAATGAAGCGAATGTTTTTGATACTATCTTTCCTTTGAAGACGGTGAATGATGTTGAAATGGTGGAAAGAAAGATGGGCGAAAAAAATGGAATCTGATATGGTACAAAATATATGAAATTATTTGAAGAGAAAAATCGCGAAATGGCAACGGAAAATAAAGAAACTGGTAATTTTTAATTTATATATATATATATATATATATATATATATATATATAATATATATTCAGAATCATACAAATATATATATATTGTAACGACAATTGGTATTGTCGTTAAAAGGGTTGCATAACCACCAGTGCAATGGACTCCCCCACCTACGTCTACTAGGGTGCCTGCAATATAAGGTCCAGTCTGGGGTTGAAACGGAGCATTAAGAATTGTACCATCCTCTGAGGAGGTCATGGGTCCACGCGCCAGGCGTTGAACCCGCTTTGTGTATAGTGGTGTGTGTGTTGTGCCAGGAGGGGAGAACCGTTCCAGCAAAGGTCAGATGTAATATTGTTTTATAAGGCTATTCCCTCCGTCGGTATCCGTTATAAGTTATCCGTTTAGTATACTCCTTATATCTGTAATACTATACTCCGCTAGTATAGTAATTAATAATAATCGTATGTTGGAGTTTAAGTATAGAACATGGCTGTGCGTAGGCACAGCCATGCCCGTAGATCTGTAATAATAATTAGTAATAATTAAATAAGATAGAAGTACATTCTCTTTCATTCGCGTAGTTAGTTGGCTTTTCCACAGGTAATTACAGGGTGGTTATAGAAGTCGGGTTTAGGAGTTGGTGTAACCCTTTCTTAATGGGGATGCAACGCTAGATGTAATATTTGGTAGTCGTTGCAATACCCCAGGAAAGGGAGCATCAACCCCATTTAATCCGTCACAATATATATATATATATATATATATATATATATATATATATATATATATTATAGATGCTTTCATTACCAAATTTTGGGCACCCCAATGGGATAGCCCGCATCTTCCTCATTAGTAGAAATTTCCTTGCAACTACTAGAAAACAAAATATTTAAAATTATAATAAACAAATCTTTTATTACCGCTACGTAGACGATATTATTACTTGTATTCTGGAAGAAGACATTAACATAGTTACTGATAATTTTAACAATTTTAATAAAAAACTACAATTTACTGTGGAATTAGAGACAATGAATTCGATTAGCTTTCTAGACATCAGACTAATACGTACAAATGACCACCGACTAATTACTCACTGGTACCAGAAACCAACTAGCTCCGAGCGATACATAAATTACCACTCATACCACCCTCTTAAAATGAAAAATGCAACAATAATAAATTTAACAGACCATGCCATACTACTATCTGATAAAAATTTTTCTGGGACACCAACATTGACCTAATAATAAGCACACTAAAAAACAACTCGTATCCTACAAACATAATTAACTCAGTAATAAACTAGTTGGTTTGGTATTTAGCCTTGAGGCAAGTTACATGAACTTCCCGATATGTGTAAATAATTGACTTAATCAAAAAAAAGTGTGTAAATAATATACTTCATCAATCCTACTTTAAAAAAACGATAATAATTTTAGTAAAGTTTGACGAATTTTTAAAATTAAACTACTTGTCGTAATGCCGAAATATTACAGTAAGTTCTATAAGACCATGATGTATATCGCCAAAAAAGTTCCATGAAAATCGGCTTAAATTTTTTTTTCAACAGTTAATTACAAGAAAACGGCTCGGTAGATTTTCACCTAAAATTAATCAGTACCATTCCCAACTAATATCTTTCGAACAGTTTTTGATTTTTTAAAATCGGTTCGGTAGGATGAGCTTAAATGTGGACGAAAATTTAACACTTTTTTTCAACAGTTAATTATAAGAAAACGCTCGGTAGATTTTCACCTAAAATTAATCAGTACCATTCCCAACTAATATCTTTCGAACAGTTTTTGATTTTTTAAAATCGGTTCGGTAGGATGAGCTTAAATGTGGACGAAAATTAAAACACTTTTTTTCAACAGTTAATTACAAGAAAACGGCTCGGTAGATTTTCACCTAAAATTAATCAGTACCATTCCCAACTAATATCTTTCGAACAGTTTTTGATTTTTTAAAATCAAATGATCCTTGCAAAGGACATTTAAACTATCTAAGAAGTAAACTTTGAAATTAAAATCTTGGTACTGGAATGATTCAAAATAATGAACAAAATTTGTAATAATTAATAATTTTTTTTATAAAAAATTTAATAATTTTGATGTCAATGATCATTTTTTATCACCAAATGACACCTTTTTGGATCACCAAAAACGCTGACCATGCTCTCGCAAAATTTTCGATAGTTCTTATTTCGTCATACAAGTAAAAAGTGTCTTGAATTATTCAAATCGGACGCTTCGTTTTTGAAAAATTGAATTAGCATTTTTTTTAACTCTTTGCTCCCTATTCCGAAACTGTATTTGCAAAAACTAATCAGCACGTCTTCCCGGATGCCATTTGGCAAAAAATTGTAACCGCATAAACACATGCATACATCCATTTTTTCTAAGGCATGTCAAGATGTTCAGGAGAACTTGAAGCGTAGAGATATATAAACAACTTTATTTACGATTTTTTAGGATTATTATAACTTAGCCTTCCTGAAGTTGATAATATGATACATCAAGAAAGTATCAATGCGGCACCCACGAATAATAAATTTGATAGAAAACGCATTACGTTCTATTTTATCGAAAATGATCTCTAAATTTACAAAAAAAAATTTTCAGGATCTATCCTTAAATTAATGTCGTGTCATTTCATCGAGTTTAAAATTTTTACATTTTGAAAAATTTGCCGCTCCCTAAATTATGCCGCCCTAGGCCCGGGTCTCACGGACCTTTGGGGTAATCGGGCACTGTTTATATTAGAAATTTATGTTATTTGTTAATAAATATGTTTAAAAGATAATTTGGTTATAATTCTTCTCCCCTAGAACCTAACTATATATTTCAAAATTAAGGCGGCACTCTAAAACATATTGGTAGAGTGGCTTGGCACACTACAGTTAAAAGCTTGCCGACCCCTCGTCTAGACTAGACTATACATGAATTTAACTCATATCGAGTAGGGTCACTTTCTGAGAAATTTCGTTTGGCAATAACTTTAGTTCAATAAACTGCATGATATCGTATTCGTTACTATCAAATTCGATTATAAATATTTCTTCTAGTGTCTAGACTTTATATATAATTATTAACTCATATCAAGTATCGAAAGTGTAATAATCAGAAGGAGAATCAATGACCTTTTCTTGTGCGTAATTGTACTGTGCATACGATAAGTGATAAAATTTATCGATATAAAAGCTCGTTTCGAATAGCATTATAGATCAGTTGCAACTTATTTAACGCTTTGATTTGAACTATGAATACAATACGAGAAAAGAGAAAACGCGAAAATACACGTTTACGAGTGAAACGTTATCGCGATCGCAAAAATCAAAAGTGTAGTGCAATTAGTGATGATAGCATTTACAGTAAACTTTAAATATACTCGGCTGTAAAAAATTTTGAGTGTTGCGTGCCGTATCTTATCTGAAGATATGGCAATAACTTCCAATAATGATGCAAAATTTGTTTATTGAAATTTTGTGGAAATTTCTAAATTGTTATACGGACTTAAAAGTCATGTTTTAAACATGCATTCATTAATCCATCTACTGAATGATGTAATGTATTTACAATCTTCAATAAGTGATTTTAGTGCATTTCAATTTGAAAGCGCGTTAGGCCAAATAAAAATGTCTTCGATCTGGTAGTCGTCCACTGTCACAACTATGCCGCAGTTTACCGAGAGATGTTTGCAGTGGACAGAAATACTGATATTAGTTCAAATAGATCTAATATTGAAGTTCTACGTAAAAAAATTAATGCAAACACTGAAAAAATAACATACAACGAGTGCGATATAGAAAAATTATTTTGACGTGCAATGAACCAAATAACTCTGTTTTACTTAGCGATGGGACAATAATGTTAATTCGAGATATGTTTGTGGCATCCAATAATGATATTAATAATATTAATGTTACAGCTATAGAATTAAAACAAGTGAAACCTATGTTATCATTTCCATGCGAATCCTATACCGTGATTATGTGGAAAGTTCGAAGAAGTACATCTATCAAAATATTTTCAATTAATTTAATTAATAAAAAATGGTAACATTTGTTTTAACTGATGATTCTGGAGAAAGATTATATACAATGTTACTTTGTTAGATATGTAAATATTATTATTGAAAATTTGAAATTTAATAACTAATAAAAATTAAGTAATAAAAAATCATTTTGTTAAAATTACATTAATTTTGTTATTTGATATTGATTATGAAAAATTTAATTAATTATGAAAAAATTGATTTAAATGGAAATTTTATATATATATATATATATATATATAATATACAGTAGAATCCGATTAGTATGACGCCGGATATATTGACAACCGCTTAATATGACGTAATCGCACTAGGAATTTGGTTTCCATATAAAATTCCTTAAAAAAACAGCTGTCTAGTCGGATATATTAACATCGCTTACATTGACATGTCGCTTATAATGACCCATTTTTGCAAGAAAATATGTCCAATTATAATGACCGACATGATTTTACATGATGTGGCCAAGTCTACGAAAGCAATTGCTATGTCTTTTGTGCACAATAGCACCAGGGACTGTTTTTACAATAAAATTATGTAAAGAAATCAATCAAAAATTACTGATAACTTACATTAAAAAAACACATTTGTATGTTTATGGGTAGGGTGGACTAATTATTAATGCTCCACCACGGATATCTCATAAACAAATAAAAGTAGATTTTTTTTAACAATTATATTTGATAGTAGAGGGCGAAAATGTATAAATTTATAACCCCATCACCTTTATTCTTATGACTTTGCTATCAGAAGATAAGCAGCACATGACTGCGATAAAAAGGACTAGCTGGACCTTAACTTTGGCAAAGGTGTAAGCAATAAATAGTAAAGTTTGAAAAAAGCAATTTTACAAGAGATTAATTGAATAAATTGTTATTCCGGCTCTTCTGATGAATATTTCTGACCAATAGCAGATCAATGTAATATACTGTGTAGTCTTTGTAACAAATGTACCCACAGAATTAATATTTTGCATTGGTTCAATAATGTAGCGTAAAATGCCTTTAAAATTTAATAGAAGAAATTGCATCTGTTCGCCCCCTGGTTGTTCCACTTTACCCCGTATGTGAAGTAAATGGGTCAGATACCAAACGTTTAAAAATAGTAAAAAATATAATATTTATATAATTAGGAATTATGTACGTATGTATGTAAGTTTTTCTGAACATAGTGTGATAGATGCTTCTTTGATGTATGTTATGTGTTGTTCATTGGGTTTAGACAGTATAATTACCGTAAGTCAAATTGGACCTTTGTGCCCCGACCTACCCTATGTCAATTTTATTAATATTAAATTTTAATGTGTCATTTTTATTTTTAATTAAAACGTTTGTATAGGCTTTTCTTTTAAAATACTGAACCACGTAACATATTTGCATATTAAAAAGTTTTTCTTCAGTACGCTTTTAATGACGACCGGTTAGTATGACGAGATTTCAGCGTCCCTTCGGTGTCATACTAAGCGGATTCTACTGTATATATATCTTAAACTATAAAAAAAATATTCGACATAATATTTGACAAAATATTTGTTGCCTGTTCGTATTATATGAGCTGTTGTGCCAATTTGCAGAATCTGATAAATTCAGAATAAATAAAAGACTTACGTACACATTACATGAAATATATTTATAAACAATCAGACGGAATTTCAATAAATGCAAGTGTTTTCTATAATGGTTGAATTGAGACTGATGATGAATTGCTCCTTGCTTCTCTGTGGCGGAAACAGTGTTGCCAAAGGAGTACCGCAGTGTTACTAATCCTTTAGTGTTACCACATGTTGTTCTATAATAGGGATGAATCCGAGAGATGGCATAACAGAGCAATCATAAATGTATATTGTTCACAATCTGCTGCGCGCCGGCAACTATAAAGTTCACGTGTGACATAGCGCCGATCTTTCTTACTCTTTTTCACTCTATTTCATTCGATGTTAATGTTTAGCAGTATTTAAAATATGTTAAAATGAAAAGAAAAACTTTCATTCTCCAGGATAATGATTTATAATCTATTGATATAAGTTATTATCAATTCGTCATTATTAATAACGAATGTATACGATGTATGTGTGCTGGACGAATTTTCTAAGAAGGTCCTATGTCTTCATATGCAAGTAAAAGTAAAAGTTTTATCGATCTTATTATTTCTACTTATTACATTCGATATGATTATTATTATTATTATTATTATATATATATATAATATATATATATATTAACAAAGTCTAATAATCGGGCATAACATCAATAAAAAACATGAATTTCTTTCAAAAATTTATTTTAAATCCATACGTTTCGGCTATAATCCTAGCCTTCATTCAGTGGAAAAATTAGTAGATCTTAGTGTTAATTTGGAAAATTTTAAAAATCCATGGTATTAGGATATGTAATGCACTACACTATGTATTATAAACATTAACTTGAATTACACATACACAATATTTTCACAAAATACTGATTTGAAAAAATCACAAATGGATAGTGTGTTATTCGTAGACTGGTTAAAGATGTAAAGAGGTAAAGATGTAAAGGGGTAAAGAGGTTTTTTATTGATGTTATGCCCGATTATTAGACTTTGTTAATACATATGTCAACATCAAATTCAGAATCATACAATATATATATATATATATATTTATATTATATAAATTTTTTATTGTAAAAATTGTTTTTAGTGGCTTATAAGTGTTTGTGTATAATCAATCATATGTTGGTATTTTTTTTTCTTAATTCCCATTTAGAAAAAAATTCTTGCTATAATTTTAAAATTTTGTTATATAATCGATTCAATAATTATTTTCATTGTTAATAAATTTTATGTAATTTCCTATCTTTCATATTTTTATTAATTTTATTTATAAAAAAACACTTTTTGGTTTTGTATTACCATTGGATTTTTGTTCAAAGTTGTATAGAGCTTTCGTAAGTTCGTATATTATATTTATAATTCATTGATAATAATGAATACGATAATTATGCAGATTATGAAAAGAACGAATCATCCGAACGAAATTTCTAGGAAAAATTCTATATGTCGTATACGCATTTCACGTATATATATATATATATATATATATATATATATATATATATGTTGGGCGCCGATTAGCTTTTCTCTTCATCAACCAATTCGTTAGATGTTATTGTAATATCATAATAAGTTCAAATTAAACACAATATTCTTCATGTATACTTTTATTTTTTCCGTTCATTAATACTCTGAGATGTCGTCATCTATACGAAAATTACACAACTGAGCAACTTAAAATTCCATTTCGGCTTTATATAGCCTTTTCATTTAATAATCAGGGACTTCCCTTGGTTTTGAATATGATCAGTAGTTTCCTTATATGTATGAGTGCGAATTATGTGATTCCCCGATCGAAATTCATAGGAATTACTGCGTCGTATGCTGAGGATCACGTACGCATTTGGAAAAAGTTCATCGGTCCTATTTTGATTATAATACTTTTGTTACTCGATATGAGTTTAATACAATGTAACGAGTTCTTGGGATGAATACAATGTTGAGAAACTGAGAATCGGAAACCATTGGGTCGCAACAATATATATATATATATATATATATATATATATATATAATAAGTATATATTGAATGTAGAGAAAAAGATCATCATCGGGTCTTTGTATATGATATTATATAAACCATTGATTGATAATATTGAATACGATCGTGCAACCAATATGTGTAAGAACTTCATCTTCTATAAAAGAGGACCATTGTTAGTTTTCAGTTCATTCATGACTGAATGTGAGCTAAGCGATCGTTGTGTGGCTAATAGGAAGTGCGAAAATTACGATATATTATTATTTGTTTTAAAAGCAAACGTCGTGTAATTATCGTTTAATAATGAGTGGAAAAGTAGTGTATTTGTGTTGTTTTATTTCTCATGATACAAGTGAAAATAAGAGTATCGATGTAGT
>NW_020538399.1:0-53527 GCF_003426905.1 Ctenocephalides felis
TTGGTGTGTGGGTATTGGAACTGACAGCTGCTCGGTCATGGCATCAAACACAAAAGGTGCAGTGAAGAAGTTTATGAAAATTGCGATCCATACTAAACGTTGCCCATGCAACAATCATATTCTCAATAATGCACTAGCAAAATCTAGTTTCCTGCCACAATCCATCTGGCATATTGAGAAAAGTTGTGGCATTTTCCAATGCATCTGCTAAGCAATTTTTAAGTAAGACTTGGGGCTGTCATGCAAGGTATTTGTAAAACACGCTCGGTAAAAAGTTTCAAGGAGACAACTTAATTAAAATTTTTAGCGCTCTGGAAAAGATTTCCGCTTGGTAAGACAATAAAATTGCCAATAACGCACATTGCTTGCTGCAAACATTACGCAGTTCTGACTTTATTATATCCTCCATCTGCTTAAGTGATGTATTAGGTGTTGTATAATTTATTATTGTCACAAATTCATTGATGTATGCACTGCAGTCACAGTAACTTACTTTTTATTTTTCAGGTACTACTGTATCTTTAAGCAGAACTCTGCAATCGATTTGAAAAAAGCTACAGATGCTTTTATTGATACACTCAGTGTTTTTAAGAAATAAAAGAGAAATTTTGAACGTAATCTTCAAATAGGTGTTTGAAGAGGTTACAGAAGTTGCTGTCAGTTAGATATAGAAATTAAATGTTCGCGACTAGTATCAAAACAGATACATAGAGCCTGGTCAAGATTTGACCTGGGCTTTCTATTTAACCGGGGACCTTTGGGGTAGGCGATACAATGTTATGAGTATAAATACCTGTAATTTATAATAATTAAGGGGACTAGCAAATGTAATGAAAGAAGTTTGTAGAGTGAAGTTCAATATATATCATAATCTAAATAGTGGTTTTGTTCACATATCTTATGGTGATGGAATATTTATAATTTACAGTCCGCTTATATCTAATTAATCATAATGATCCTTACCATAATTGGTCCATTTCGAGCCGCATTTTAGATCAAAATTGGTCGCATTAAACCGAATTTTAGATCATAAATGGTCGATCTGATCCTAATATAAAAACTACAAAGTGAAATAAAATACTGTAAATTATGATTTTGATCTGGTGCTACGTTAGTCGTGTAGTAGTTTGTTATGTAAGTCATCACGGATTTGTGTCAATCGGTCAGTTCGACTGTAGCAAATTGCTAGCCAATATAGCATTTCTACTCTTCAAGATCTCAAAGGACGCAATTAATACAAAAACTTAATTACAAATCTCAGGTAAGGCGTTTAGCTGAGAATAATGATTCGAGCACTAACAGTAGCACCGCCAACTGTGCTAGCAGATTTTACATTAGTGAAAGTGTTGAAGAGGTGCAATCCATGGATAATTGCAATTATCATCACATTGCATGTGGAGACTCCCAAGATAAAGCGCTTCTGCTAGTATTGACAAAGATGAAGTGCTTTGTATTCCGCTTCCACATGTTTCTGACTATTTTAATAATGAAGGAGAAGATGATATTCCAGAATTACCTTTGAAGCGCGAGGTAGGAAATCTGTTTCAAAGAAACAACATTACGATGCAGTGTATGGCACAACTGCTGGGTATTCTAAGACGCCATGGGCACAAAGATGAATTATCGGCCAATGCTCGCACGTTATTGGGCCCTCCAAAATATGCCACCGATGGTATAAAATTAATTAAGGGTGGTTCATACATTCATTTTGGGGTAGAAGAACGTATTCCACATTCCATTAACAAAGTTAGATTCCACAAAAGGTTGAACCATTCCTGGTAGGGATGGATCATGGAAATGGTAAACCAGACGATGCAAACATTTTCCTTAAGCCTTTTGTGGAAGAAATGAAAGTGTTACAACAACATGGCTTAATTTGTCTCAATAGAAATTGTCATGTTATATATCAAAAATAATCTGTAATAGTCCTGCACGTGCGTTCATTACAAAGACAACTAGGCATGCGGGTTATGAAAGCTGCTCCAAATGTATTCAAAGAGAAGAGTTTTCACCCCATGTCATTTTAAATAACACATTTTCAGATCTTGGAACAGATAACTCTTTTCGCATGAGGACAAACCCAGGGCATCACACAGGTGACTCCGTTTTGGAGGAACTAAATATCGGAATGGTATCTCAAATAGCACTCGACTATATGCATATTGTCTGCCTATGTGTCACCAAGAGACTTTTAAGCCTCTGGGTAAAAGGAACGAGAGACGTCAAATTAGATGACAAAACCAGGGATACAGTGAGCAAGTATTTACTAACATTTAAAGCTCACATTTCAGCAGAATTTTCGAGATTACCCAGTGCGCTTAAAGACTACATGAACTGGAAGGAAAGCCAAACTACATAAATTTTATTCAACTTATTTTTCATGTCAACATTTATTAGTTTGGGGATCAGGATCTTGTAATCCTGAAACCGGTATTGAGAAAAATGATGTAGCTGGAAATATTCTCAATAAATTTGTAAATGAATACCCCAAACTATATGGAGCTGGCAGATTAACGTACAAAACCCATAACCTAATACATATTGCAAATTATGTTTTGGCCTTCAAATGTAGTTTGGACGGGTTCAGTTGTTTTCCCTTTGAAAACTATTTTAAAAGTATTCAAAAGGGAAGCTCCAGAACTCGCCTAAAACTCTTCAGCAACTGGTTAACAGATTGGCTGAAGAGAAGTTGCTGGAAACCACCATGGGCGCAAATGACCAGCTTTACCCAAGAATACAATATGGAAGGACAAATCTCATAAAAAATACTATTCAAAGATTTTTTAATAACCAATCGATTGCCAAACAATTTATGTATAGTTTCAGATCATAAATTATCGCTAATTCAGTATATTTATGATCTCAATAGAATTGTTTGTTCAGTAATTACAGATAACTATTATTTATAACAAGCTATTATTTATAATTCCATGCGATTCTAGAGATTTTGATATATGCTTATATGATTTAAATGCTAATAAAGGCAATAAATTTACGATCCCCGTTAAGAAAATTAAAAAAAGTCTTAATTTACCCTATTTTATTAATGACTTTTTTTTTCTATGCCGATAATACATTCTAATAATTAATAATATATATCATGTGGAATTATAAATAATGACTTGATATATATAATTACTAAGCAAAATTCAATATCATAAATTATTTCTAATTCTATATATTTATGATCTGAACAGAATTGACCTCAGAATCAATCTGAACAGATTGATCAGAACATGAAATGACATTTCACTTTTTTTCATGTCAACATTTATTTGAATTTATAAACATTGATTTTTATTTAGATTTAAAACTATAAAAAGTGATTTTGAATATAGCATTTCATCTAATTTGGATATAAATGTTAGATATATTTATATATGTATATGTTTTGAATTATATTTTTTGATCTGTCAATTTTTTTTCAAAAATCATAAATCTTCTTTCTCGAATTGACATTTGTCATTTTAGTGTTTTGTTTTTTTTTAGTCATTTTCTGTCAAAATCATTAGTCTTCTTGTTATGCACATTATTATATTGTTGTTATACCATGATTATATAATATATATTATATTACCCCATACAGCATGAGATGGTCCCATGGACCAACTTGCTTATCCGCAAGACGGGACGGTGCCTAAAGATGAATGTCCCCTGTCACTTTAGCGCGTTCTCTTTTTATCGCACGTAGTTACCAACGCCATGTTGAATGCATAGCACATTCGGTTGTGATTTTTGTGATGAAGTTGTTGATCTTTTATTTGTTATAATATTTCAGTAATATATATATATATATATATATATATATATACACAATATTATTATAATACTATACAATATTATAATATATAATCTGTTATTTTGAATTCTTAAAATAATAAGTTTTCATATTGACTGGAGTAAATAACCTAAAAAAAACTTATTATGGCTCCAAGAAAAGTTCTTAAAAGTTTTTTACTTATTTCAAAGAGACAATTGCGAAGGCGAGTGAATAAAGAAGTAATGGCTATTACCGCTGCGTTTAGTACGTCGCCGAAAAAATATGTGATGTTTAATATATGTCCACCAGAACAATCAATTATAAACAATAGTGATGATAATAACTTGGCACCATTAACTGCTTCTCCAGAAAAAAAGGATGAAAGGAAATCGAGGTCATCTAGAACAGTGTTATGGCCGATATTAGGTTCTGTAATACCATCTAAGCAGGTATTTGTTATTGGTATATATTGTGGTTTAGAAAAACCTAAGAATGCGGATAATTATTTAAAAGACTTTATTGAAGAAGCAGTGGTTTTGTGCAGAGAAGGACTCACATATAAGGAAAATCATTATAATTGCTTCATCAAATACTTTGTGTGTGATGCACCAGCAAAGTCTTTTATTTTTCAAATAAAAGGTCATACCGGATATAATAGCTGTACGAAATGCACGACTGACGGTGATTACATTCAAAATAGAGTTTGTTTTCCAAGACTTGATGCTTCTCAAAGAACTGATGAACTTTTTAGAGATGGAAGATATGAAGATTTTCAAGTCAATTCTTCAAGATTGATGGAAATTCCTAATATAGGTTTTGTTTCGAATGTTCCTTTAGATTATATGCATCTCGTATGCATAGGTGTTATGGGCAAGTTGCATGATATATGGATCAGTGGTGATTTAATGTGTAGACTAGGTACTTCACAAATTAAAAAAATATCTGATAAATTAAGAGGAATGAGGAATAATATTCCTGTTGAATTTTGTAGGCGCCCACGATCTCTGAGATTCCTCAATTCGTGGAAAGCTACAGAATATAGACAGTTTCTTCTATATACAGGCCCAATTGTTCTTAAATCCATAATATCAAAAGATTTTTATAATAATTTTCTAACTCTGCATGTTGCTATAAGAATTTTAAGTTCTCGTGACTTTTCTGATGAATCTTTATTGAATTATAGTAAATCTTTATTAACATATTTTGTTAATGGATTTAAACTTCTTTATGGAGAGCATCTTGTTTCACACAATGTGCATAGTTTAATCCACTTAACAGATGATGTTCGAAGATTTGGTTCATTAGAGAGTTTCAGTGCCTTCAAATTTGAAAATTATATGCAGACGTTAAAGAAATACATACAAAAACCAGAAAGGCCCCTGCAACAAATTGCTCGTAGATATCACGAGTTTCAAGAATACCATACGCAAAAAGTATGAAGATAATTGTGATAATTTTGATAATGATATCGAGTTCTCTCCATGCTTATCAACTGTACATTTTGATGGACCACTTTTCACTTCCTGCGGAAATCCACAATTTGAAAAACTAAAATGTGGAAGTGCCATAATCAACATCAGAAGAGAAGCTGATCGATACTGCTCTCTAATTGTTGGCTCCATAATTTATATCTGCAATATTGCATCTTTAAATGGAGAAGCAGTTATCATTGGTCAACGATTTAAAATGATGGAAGATGTTTATACAATACCCTGCCGGTCATCATTTATTGGGATATATAGGGTGTATGATCTAGCAAGTGTACAAGTTTGGCCTGTGAAAAATATAAAAGTAAAATATTCATTATATCTGACACTTCAAGTGATACAAAGATCGCACTTCCTTTGCTTCATTTATGCTAATAGTGATTTTAAACTTGCTGTTTTTTATATTCATTAGTTTTAAGTATTTTTGTTTTTAATATTTAAATTTGTATATACCAAATATTGTAAATAATTGTTATTGTTTCAATAGTTTTGATAACTTTTTGTGTAATTCGGTGTTGTTGCTGTTTTTAAACAGTGCGCCAACATTTGTTTTCATCGTATTGCTTAGTGTTCATCGGAGCCGCTTAGTGAACGTCAGCGCTAGTGATTCAAAACAGTGGCACATGTTTTTTTTCCAAATAGATTTGTTGGTTAAGATCATTATTGTTTTTTCTTCGAACTAGTCAAGAAGTAATTTTTATACGGGAAAAATGGCATGTAAGTATAAATTTAACTATAAAAACCTGAATCGTTAAGCGTGAAGTTTTATACATTCTACTAATTTCTATATTTTGTTTTAGCAAATAAGATGAGTAGAAATTATCATGTGGTGGAATTTTCCGATAGCGGCATCCGTGTTTTTCCACGGAATTGGATTTTATTTGATGAAAAGATAGCTCTCTGGCCCCATTTTCGGTCGGATAAAGCATTTGACAAGGCTGCAGAGAAAATGGACCCGCCTGAGAGCTCTTCTCGTAAATATCCTTTCAAGAAAATTTTGGCTTCTTGTGGTGAGTTTGTATCATATCAAATAATCATATTCTTAATTAATTTTTACTCATTTAATTCTTACTTTATTAGTGTTTATCAGCCTAAACTTGACATACCCATTTTATTTGATCATAATGATAGAATCATGATTGATATAGGTGAAATTGATTCTAGTACTGTGCAACATGCAATAGCAAGTTTTAAGAACTCCAAAATATTTGGTTTCGATGGTATTCCATCTTTCTTTATACGTGATTGCTCATCTACTCTATCTGATCCACTTGCATTTTTATTTAATCTATCTTTGCGTACAAACACTTTTCCAAATTGTTGGAAAATTGCACGATTAGTTCCAACTTTTAAACAAGGTGTTACATCAAACATTACTAATTACAGGCCGATATCATTATTATCAAACTTTGCTAAGGTATTTGAAAAAAATATTTATAGAGAACTAATTCCTTCTGTTAGAACTTTAATTTCTATTAATCAACATGGTTTCATGCCTGCCCGTTCAACGATAACAAATTTAATTTGTATTAAACAATATATAGCTGAGAATCTTGACATCAATGGACAAGTTGACGTTATTTACACTGATTTCAGTAAAGCTTTTGATAAAATTGATCATAACATTCTCCTTACTAAATTATCTAAGATTGGTCTTAATTCTTCACTTATTCACTTTTTCAAAAGTTATCTTCATAATCGCAAGCAGTTTGTCTTTCTTAATGGATTCTTGAGCAACATTGAAAATATTAGTTCAGGAGTTCCTCAGGGATCCATTCTTGGTCCACTATTATTTATTATTTTTATTAATGACATTTCTGATACTATTAACTGTCCACATTTATTATTTGCAGATGATCTGAAACTATATCTCAAAATAAATTCTATTGATGACTGCTTATTATTACAGTCTCAACTTGACCTTTTCCAATCTTGGTGTATCTATAACAAATTACATCTAAATATATCAAAGTGCAAGATTCTTAGTTTTACACATAAGCGCGTTCCAATACTTTTTGATTATAAAATTTCTAACACCAGCATTGATAGATGTAATAAAATTTCCGATTTAGGTGTTCTATTTGATTCTGGTTTGTTTTTCACAGATCATGTTACTGATATTTGCAATAGAGCACATCAATCTTTAGGTTTGATACTAAGAAATTGTAAACAATTTAAGTCTACCAATGCACTTCTTTGCATGTACTATTCTATTGTACGTTCAAAATTAGAATACGGTTCGATTATTTGGTATCCTCATCATATCAACAACTCTGATGCGATAGAGAAGGTTCAGCGAAAATTTCTGAAATACCTTTATTATAAAACATATAAAATTTACCCTGAACGTGGCTTTGACCACAACACTTTACTAAAAGAATTTGGTATTCCTTCCCTTGCCTCACGTCGATTTATCTGTACAATTATGTTCTTATTTAAGCTTTGCAATAATTCTATAGACTGTCCTCTTATTCTCAATCAACTATCCTTTAATGTTCCAAGGCTATCTTCGCGTTCACAATTATTTTTCAATTATCCACCCCTAAATCTAATTCTCTCTTAAATTCGCCAATTTTACTAATGTCCTCTAACTTTAACTTAATTAATAATGAAATAGACATTCACAACACATCACCTAATCAAATAATCTCCATCTGCACAAGTTAATCTTTTTATTTTCTTTCAAATATCTTATTATTTTCTGTTTATAAATATTATTGTTACATTCTGCATTATATGAAATTTTATCTTAGCATTTTATGTTACTAACTATATATTGTAATTTTTGTGTATATTTTAATTGTTATTCATTATGTCAAATAATTGTATTTTTGAGTCCTCTTGAAGAAATCTGTGGGCTATATATTTAAATAAATAAATAAATAAATAAATAAATAAATATTCAAAAATGTTTATGTGTATGTGAGTATGTATATAAATTTATCTGTGAAACTCATACATTTTCTTTTGTGAGAATTTTGGCTTCTTGTGGTGAGTTTGTGAACATATCAGTTAATCATATCCATAAAATTGTATGTGTAGCGAGTATGTGTATATTATTTATATGTGAAACTCATAAATTTTCTTTTGTGAGAATTTTGGCTTCTTGTGGTGTGAGTTTGTATACATATCAATTAATCATATCCAAAAAATTGTATGTGTATGTGAGTTGTATATATTATTTATATGTGAAACTGTATGAATATGTGAGTATGTATATATGAAGATGTATGTATATATTATTTATATGTATAAAATGAAAATGTATTCCATATTTAGATGATTATAGCACAGGCAGAGAAAGGCTGAGAGAAGCAGAAATGTACTCCGATGTAGCATCTGAGTCAGAAAGATATAGAAATAATAAAAGAAAAAAGTCAAGAATTATGAATTTATCAGATGATGAGAGCAGTGATCAAGGGCTAAGCTTGCCTCCTCCACCAACTGTGCCTGCTATATTGTCTGAAAATTCCTTGCAGAGACAAAGAACTAAGAAAGAGAGAGTAGAAAGTGGAGCAGAAAATTCAACTGGTATTTATTAAAACTTTTGTCTAATAAATTGTATGTATGTTACCAATTATTTTTTTTTAGATGCTCGTTTAAATGTAGTAATCAAGGAGCTCGCCAAAATGAGAATATTCATGGAAGGGTTCCAAGAAAAAATTACGGAATTGATTTTGGCAAAGCAGACAATGCCACATGTGGAAGATGCCGATCAATTTGGGTCAATAAGAGATGTGCTTAAATATTTTCCGATGAAGACCATGGAGGAAGTAGAAATGGTGCAACAATATATAATTAATAATAATTTGAAAAGTCAAATGGTATGAGAATGATACAAACTTCAGATAATATTTTATGATATTTTATTTTTTAATCGCTGATTAACTATTTTTAGGTACTGTTTTTAGCCAGAACAGGCGGCAAAACAGCGAAAGCTGTTACAGTTCATTTGATGAGAACTATGTTTAGAGATTGTCTAGCTAAAGAAATTAGCTGGGCAGGAGGAAGAGGCAAGCATAAATTTTGCGAGATGGTGTTATGTGAAATTATCACTGGTATTTCATAAATACTTTTTTATTGCTATTAATAAGATCTATTTTATTAATTTACTAATTTTATTCATTACAGAAACAGTTCTCAAGAACATACCAACTGAGACAAAATTTGCAGTCTCAGAAGCTGCGAAAAGTTGGCTAAGACATGCCAATGAGCGATACACGAGAAATTATTTGTAAGATTATATTATATACATATATATATATATATATATATATATATATATATATGTGTGTGTCTGTTTACATTCATTATTTTTAATTATTTGTTCAATGTTTCAGAAGAGAAATGCGAGCAGAAGACGTTCCACAAATGTTTTAACTCATTTTCAATATTAGAGAAATATATATTTTGAACTAATTGGCTTTTTTCTTTCTCAATATATTACCAACATGAATATTATTTTCAGCTAGAAAATACAATTTAAATATACCATAATTAATTACAATTACAATTATTTTGAACTAATTGGCTTTTTTCTTTCTCAATATATTATAAACATGAATATTATTTTCAGCTAGAAAATACAATTTAAATATACCATAATTAATTACAATGCATGTCCGATCCCTATCCTATTCCTATCCTACTTACGGACGAAGTATCCCGCGCGGGATAGCCTACGGCTATCGCTAGGAGCGGACATAGTTACAGTTCAGGGATAAGGCTTGGACAAGCGGGACGTACCGTTGGATGGTCCTGCGGACGAAGAATGTCCACATGCGGATAGTCTAGGGATGATCCATAGATCATCTCGTGCTGTCTGGGACTTTATTATTGTTATATTATTCTCATTTTAATTTGATATTACTTCTTAGATTTGAGACAATTGATTATTGTAAGTAAAATTTTGTTACTTCATCCATAACAATACGTGATGCTTGCATCCCGGGGGAACATAGACAAAATTATTCATTTTTACACTTTTAAAAAACCGCGCGTCAGCGTTATATATGTTGGTAACTTGTCAGGCAATCACAATGTTCGCGTTTGACATAACCTGTCGCAACTTATGTATAGACTTTATAAAATACCTCCGCTTTCATTACAATCAGCCAAAAAAGAAACATCATTGAATATATATATATATATATATATATTAATAAGTCTTCCAGTGTTTTACTCTACAAAATAGAATGACATAGAAAATATAAGCCAAATGTTGGTTCATTAGAAATGAGAACAGTGAAGGCTATGTGGATTGTCATCAAAAATGACATGAATATTAATTTTGGCACTATATTTACTGAAAGGCAATATTGAAAATCGTTGGAGAGTACTTCAACGAAATTATAAAAAATATGTTGACAGTCAAGCTACTGGTACGAATAATGATGTAAATATATAAAATAATTTTATACATATTAACAATTATATCTAATAGCGCAAGGAAATGTCAATTTTCAGTATGAAGGAGAGTGATGAAATATATGGCAATAGTCATAATATTGTGACGATAATCAATATTATCGTCTTATGAATAATTATTGTCGCCTGATAGTCGTCAACCCCCAGGGTACACCATCCCTACCACTACCCCTAACTATCTATTGGTTCTCGGGGTCCATCAGAGAGACGCTCCGGAGATCCCGGCAATTAAGAAGTAACAGCCATCTAAGACGTATCCCATAGGCGAACGCCTTGGGATACGTTAGTGTTAGTTGTGTGTGTGTTGTGCAACAAGACAGGTCCAGCTTAAAGGTCAGATTATGTAAATTATAAGCGTTAGCTAGTCTCTCCCCCATATACTCATATATTCGTATAAGCATAAGATATAAGAATAAGAAGTATTAGTTAGGGAACATTGACTGTATGCAAGTACAGTCAAGTTCCACAAATACATACGCAATGAATTATTAATTATTTAAATAGAGTTAGTTATGAAAGTAATCTTGGTTTCATTCGTATAGTAGCTACTAACCCCCACAGGTAATTACAGGTACTTTAGCGGGCGATTGGAGTGTTGAAGTAAGCCCTTCGTAAGGGGTTGCAAGGCTAAGATATAGTATTTGGCAGCCATTGCATACCCCAAGAAGGGGGCGTCAACCCCTCTCGTTACAATGATGAAAGCGTATTCGATCCCCAACTTACAATTTTTTTTATTTTATATTTAAATAATATTTAATAAAAAAAAAACCAAGCGAGTAGCTCCCACTGTATACGTGTTTCGGTTGTATTTTTAATGCGTTCGTAATTTTTATAGAAGTTGATAGAAATAAATCAAATTTTAAACGTCGCGCAATTTCTTTATGTGTGTGTATTTTCGTATGTGTATTGCTACATGTGTTTATCTGTAGTTTTGTTTCTTAATAGCGCGCGTACCCCGATATTTTGAGATTATAAATATTGATTTGATTTTAAATAAGGCTTGAGTATGAAATTTTAATAGATGCTGTATTTTAATGTATTTATTAAACTTTATTATCTTTTTCGCGCTCTTTTTTGGTGCGTTGTAAATAGTTTTGAATATTCAATAGTATAAAATTTATAAAATAACAAAATTGTTCTTTTTCTAATCGAATACAATTTAAATTCTTGCTGTGTTATGTTAATTTTTTTTTTTTTTTTTTCTCCCCAATTTTGTTTTACAGTATTACAAATTAATTAATTATTATGTTCGCATAGTAAGATATAAAAAATAAAAAAAATAAATAAATAAATAAAAATTATAAATTCGCATAATCGTAGATGTAATTGCATTTTTTTTCTTCATTTTATTCTTTCTATTATAAAAATCGCAATATATCCACAAAAATATTTTTAATTTTATAAAATAATATTCCAATCGTCGAATATATTTTTTCTCGTAAGCTCAGATATTTTGCTTTTGCGACACTTCAGCCAGCGCACATACGCGTGTACCACGCAAAACACATGGCCATTTTTCGGAGAAATTTAACTTTCAGCCTCTTTTTTAAGTGATTTTGACCTGTGCGCGAGTATGGGGTTCAAGTCCAAAATTTCATACTCACCCTCAGTGATTGTTAAACGGTTTCGAAAATGTTCGCGCGCATAATGCATTTGTTTGTCATTTTTAATAATATTTTTAAACATAAGTACGGATATAAGTACAGATAAACACAAATAGTTTTAGCGGTTTTCATTTATTTTTTATTTAGTTTTCTTTTTATTCGCGGTTGTTAACAAATCCTGTAATTACCAAATTTTTCGATTTTAAAGACGAATGAGGCAAGATTACTTTTTATCTTTTACGTGCTACGAATAAAATAGTTAGGATAATTTAATTAAATTAAGATCTACCATAAATTTAAAAAAAAAAAGTATGTTTCTTATTTGTAATTTTTTGAATTATTAGTTTAGAATATTATGTAGACCAAGAAAGTTGTAAAAAATATAAAGTTTTTCTTTACTTATATAGATTTAATAGTTAGGATTTGCTAAATAAGTTACTATTTACTAAAAAAAATTTATGTTTTTCTTTTTTTCTGTTAGCTGATAAATTTGCTAACTTTTTTTTCAACTAAATTCATAGGATAAGAATTTTTACTTTTTATTTTATATAGAAAAATTTAATTTAAGTTGAAAATTATTTTATAATAATATTAATCAGTTTAAAAGTTTTTGAAAGTTATCTGAATAAGTCAAGTTTTTGTCACTTTTGTTAGTCAAGTGTAAGATTAGCAATTTAACACGTTTTAACAAATTGCTATTATCGTTGGTTTTATTTTTAAGTAATTTTACGGGGGAGAATTAGCATAAAGACTAGCGTGCCTATGTGTAAAAGTGTAAGAATTTTGAAAAACTCACGGGGTGAGATGTTTGGCGCGTACGAAACGCGTGCAGAGAGTCAAAGTTTTTTGAGCCAGGCAGACAGTGCCGAATCGGATTTGTTAGTTTAACAAGGACTTAGTTTTTGCTTCAAATAGTTGAAACATAGGCATGCTATTCACATCTGACCAGCTGGAGGGTTGTGTAATATATTTGTATTATGTAATTGGTTTGTAGTATTAGTATGTTTTTTATTCGTTTTTTTTTTTATATTGTAATGTCGTGTATTTTCGTGTTTTTTCAGTAGGGTGATGCAATAATGAATTTAGTTTTATCGATTTTAATATTGTACTTTTCTATTTTTTTTTTCTTTCGTTTTGTTTCTTGCGCGTATTAATGGCGTTCTCATTCCCGCCGGAACGTCATTGCTTAGTGCTCAATTCGCGGCTTCATCTAATTGATCTTATTTATTAATTAATAATAGGATACGATTTTTCACCATAATTCATAATGGCAGCTAAGGCGATCAGTTCGACCGACGATTATGCGGCTTGGAAACCAAAGGCCTAGAAAACCTTGGGTAAATAGAGCGGGTGGGCAGGTGACATTTCCCTTCAAAAAGTCGTATTTCTACGAACACAGAGACAATTGCAAAGGTAGAACCCGGATTTGCAATATACGTAGCTGTAGTTCGGCAATTAGATGAACGTTCATGTATTGTTCGGAATGATACGTGAACGGCTAAAGGCATTTTTTTTCGCTCTCGTTTTTTTTCGCTTTTTAAGAACTATATTCTTTCGTTGATCATACTAATTTCTTTTTTTTTATACTAAGTTTTATGTTGCATTTTACTAACTTTAATATTTTACTATTTCATAATAAATTAGTTTTGTATCATACGCGTAACTTCGTTACTTTTACTGTTTTTATCCTACTTATCCATTCGCCATTTTTAATATGCTAGAATTTTGTTTTTTATATTTATATATTTATCGTTGTGTCGTTTTTTTCTTACCGCGCGTCGCGAAAGTTTTGGTTTGGTTTACGGATAGAGTTTATGGCCTATGTTACAAGGCGTTGAAGATAATGAGAGTATTGAGGGCAATTGTCAGTTGAAATGTTGAATATGTTAAGGTGCCCAAATCGTTTATGTATTATTTTTGTCGTATGTTTTTTTGTTCACTGATAATGTTATCGTACATCAAACCAAACGAACGTTTGTAGTGTATCACCGCGTTTATACCGTCGGCGTTGTGTTTAAGTTTCGTGACGCCCTTTTATATGGACATATTACGTTTTTATTTTTATTGAAAATACTTTAATTCTGTCTCGTCAATAGTTATTGGCTCGTGTTTTTGACCGCCCAATCCAGATTAAGGGATCCGATATGGCAATTAAAGTTAATGAAAGGAGGAAATTAATAAAGAAAACAAGTAGGCACGGATTATTAGAGATAGGGCGAACTTGATGCTAAGAATCAAGAGTAGGTATGTTTGTATAAACAAATATATAAATCAAAGGATCGTGTCGTAGCCTTTACCACCTTTTTTTTTAATTATTTATTTTCAATATTTTTTTCTCTTTACTTTTTATATGAATATCCCGTAAATAGCCCGAGCGACGTAGCGCTAGTCGTGGTGGCTGAGGCAAGCGACAGGGCACTCGCGGTAAATGAGTTGGACTCGAGTCGCGAACGAGTACTACTAAATATCGAGAGAGCCCAACAAAAATGTCGAATTTGGTGTAGGCCAGTGAGGGATAGTGAACACAGACGTTAGTTGAGATAGTTGATAAATTATAAATCTAAATTATAAAAATAAATATAGAGTTTTAAAAATTAGGCGTCGATTGAGAAATAGTTACAGATACGACACGGTCCACGTTAGTGGAATAAAAGAAGAAAGAAAGGAAAAAATATTTCTTTCACTTTTCTCTTCGTTTTTTTTAATATAGATAAGAACTTATATATAGATGTACATATGTAAATAATTGAACATAATTATAGTAATAGGTTTAGTTTTAAGATTACCCCCTCTTAGATAAGTCGCAATATTAAGTGTTAGAATATAAGAAGATATATAAGAAGTTATATTGGGATTTTCGTTTGTTGAGGATAGGTTAGTTGCAACAAGATAGTATAAATATAAGTCTGCAGGCTTATATCGGGACGCCATATCGGATTTACGCTTTTGTTTTACGTGTATATATGAGTTGAAAGCTGGGCCCAGTAGTCCACGAGCGAGGACCATTGAGATGTCCGAATCGATGGACGCGTACGGTTTCAATCGGGGAAACCGCCCTAATCAACCCCGCAGCCGTCGAATTATTATGGGAGTTATTATGTATTATGAATTATTATGGAATATGTTTGTGAAGGTACCTTCAGCAAAGACCGGGATGGCGACATAGGTCGCAGCACGTCATCTCCCGTCAAGGGGGCAATTTGGGGTACTTTTGTGCCGGGCTGAGGAACCCCAGGTGTGTCACGCTTACATAGGGGTTAAGTGTAAGTGCCATTTGTTTTTGGGTGGGCATAGACGGTCGGTCTAGAGATATTATTATTGGTATGGGGCTCTGCGGGGGGAGCAATGAAGGAAAACTAGATCCTAGCCCCCATCTGTGGTCTTGTATTTGGGGGGCAATCACACCAGTAGAGGCTGAATTACGGTAAATGTCGCGCTCGTTAGTCATCTAGTGATTTAAGTAATCGAGTTTAGTTTAAAGCAAATGTAAATAATTTTTTTCTTATTGTTCATCGTCACATTAGTTATTTGTTTATGTTTTTACACGCGTTACTTCATATTGTCCATATCATCGGGCTCATCGATTCTGGCGAACTAATTTAGATCTCGGGTTAAGTTTATTTCATAATAACTAATACTACAACCAAAATAATAGGGAACAGCACACACACATAGGTTAGGTTTGTTGTCAAGATAGCGTGTTCCGAAAAAACTGTACTAGAAAACGTTCTCTTTTTCAACGTGTAATTTTTTTTTGGTATTGTAGCATTATGTATAGATAAATGGTAGTTTTTCTTTTGTGTCTATTTTAAATAACATCGCGATTTGAAGTTCATATAAGTACAGTTTTTTTTCAAACACGAGCTCTTGGAAAACAAAATTAATTAAGTTCAAGTTTCAAGTTGAAGGTCAAATTGACCCATATATAAATTTAGTTTTGATATTTGTTTTAAAGATTATGGTTGTCGATTTATATTTCTTTTTATAGAATACTTGCTATGTTTATTATCGACTACTTTTTTTATTTGTTGTTCATCAACCTTCTTTGTTAATAAATGGGGGGAATAGCTAGTTAAGAACCCAAGACGACATAAATCTGACCGAAAGCACAATTCGTGAAGGCACACACCCATAACTACAGTCTACGTTCAAATTCATATTAAGTAAACCAGGCTCTGGACGTACACCCAACAATTATGGATACCGCTACGGGGACCTCAAACATCGTTGGGAAGTAGCAACAATTTTTTAGAGCCGAGGGCGGCTCTGGTGTGACAGGGGGGCGTGTGACGATAATCAATATTATCGTCTTATGAATAATTATTGTCGCCTGATAGTCGTCAACCCCCAGGGTACACCATCCCTACCACTACCCCTAACTATCTATTGGTTCTCGGGGTCCATCAGAGAGACGCTCCGGAGATCCCGGCAATTAAGAAGTAACAGCCATCTAAGACGTATCCCATAGGCGAACGCCTTGGGATACGTTAGTGTTAGTTGTGTGTGTGTTGTGCAACAAGACAGGTCCAGCTTAAAGGTCAGATTATGTAAATTATAAGCGTTAGCTAGTCTCTCCCCCATATACTCATATATTCGTATAAGCATAAGATATAAGAATAAGAAGTATTAGTTAGGGAACATTGACTGTATGCAAGTACAGTCAAGTTCCACAAATACATACGCAATGAATTATTAATTATTTAAATAGAGTTAGTTATGAAAGTAATCTTGGTTTCATTCGTATAGTAGCTACTAACCCCCACAGGTAATTACAGGTACTTTAGCGGGCGATTGGAGTGTTGAAGTAAGCCCTTCGTAAGGGGTTGCAAGGCTAAGATATAGTATTTGGCAGCCATTGCATACCCCAAGAAGGGGGCGTAAACCCCTCTCGTTACAATATGAATCCAATCTGCATACTGGAAACAAGTGATGTACATGAAATGGAAAACAATGCAGAAGCGTGGGATGATAGTGCATATGAATTTCTAAAACATATTGCAACCTCAAGAACAAGGCAGCGCCGTAGAAGGCAAACAATATTAGAGAAAATAAGAGAAGACAGATTGAAGTTCCAAGTACGAATTATACAAATTGAAGAAGCAAAATTGGAAATTCTAAAACGAAAGTATGGAATGCTTTAAAATAAAATAATATTCATAAATTTTCATTAAATATAATAAATAAATCATTATATAATATAAAGGCCTGATTTTAACTTATTAATTCATTTGTATTAATGAAATATTTGTATTAATTTTTTAAACCAATAATAATTTCAGAGATTGTAGCCGAAACTATTTATAATGATATTCGAGTGTCGGATGCTCAAGCGGGTGATTACATCAGAGAACGGCTTCGTCATGCACAGAGCAGGTACACTAGGAATAAAGAGAAGGACAGAAGACAGGTTTTTAAAGTAAATTAGGTTTATTGAATTATTTAGTTAGGTTTTTATTGTATTATTTTGTTAGGTTAGGTTTATTGTATACTTGTAATTGTAAGTTAAATTTTCAATTATATTAAATATATTATATAACATATGTCGGTGAAATGCTTAGTTTTTTTTTTATCTTTTGTGAATATAAATATTATTTTAACCTTAATTGCATTTTTAATTCATTGAATATTCATATTTTCAGATTATTCATTGAAAAAAAAAAACGATCCATTTTCAACCCATATGCCAAACTCGGGATCGGACGATCCTCAACAGCTTTGCCAAATTTTAACATATAATCGAACTTTTTTCAATGTATGTGCTGTGAGAGATGTTTGATTCAATTTGAAAAATCTTGTGCTTTACCTTTGTTAACAGTAAACGAGAAGATCTAGTTCCAATCCATGATCAGATAAACTCTTGAATTAACAAGTAAGATTTAAAAAAAAAGTTGCAGAGAATTTGCTAAGAAAGGCGACAAACTGTGTGCCCAAAATGTTCAATAAAAAATATGAAAATAAAACCTTTTCATTGAAATTCCGAAGCCTCATGGTGTTCAATGACTTGATATATGCAATTTGTCTACAAAAAATTGTGAAATTTCTTATAAAACATCTGAGCCAAAAGCGAAAGTAGATAAAATTGAACAAGAGTGATGGTGCGCGTGTATGAGAAAGTGGTATTTTTAACATAAAAATCCTTAACATAAAAAATTCTAATAAAGTCATGATACAGATCATTACATAAAAATCATACTAGGATTAAATTTGAATCTAAAATTAGGAAAAACAAACACAAAAATATATATCGAATCAGAAAACATCAGCCAAGTATTTTCGTTTGTAATACATATTACAAACTGTGCAGTATCTTGTATAGACAAAAATAAATCTTGTGACATCAAATAAAGCAGTAAATAACAAAAATATAAAAGTCAATTTATAAGATAATATACCTTGTTTTACTTACTACCATTTGAGCGAAAACATGTACTATTATATTTATGTAAATATAATTTGTATATTTATTTGCATGTATTGGTTTGTATTTGTGCGATTGTAGTTTTCCAATTAAAAACATTGGTCAAAAATAAAGAGAATACTATTACATCTTACGCGTTTCATAATGTATTGTCTATTGAATATTTAAAATTAGACAAATGTAGTATATTGCATTAGTATATAGTAAATAATTATTCTCCAAGAACTCTTTAATGTTTGCAGCATCAATTAAAATCGATTTCAAATATCACAGAGTGGGTACGAATCGATTTTATTGAATCATACTTTTTTTTTATATAAAATCCATGATGCATGACATGTCTCGATTTCCTTCATATATTTAACAAATTTGGTGATATATATTATAGAAATAATTTTGTGAAGCTTGGAAGAGAACTTGAACTTGATCAGGTAAGATCAGATAAGCCCAAAGATTGCCATAATCACAATTGAATTAAACAAATCAATATCCGCAACGTTGAATAATTTCTGTAAGTATTGAAATATTTTCGTTCGTCAATAAATTATACCATTTGACAGTTAAAAAATTTTTTTGAACAATCCATACAGTTTAGTAGATCGCGTACAGGAATTCAAGATCCCTCATAATTTTTCCTTCGTTAGTTTTGATGTTATTAATCTTTTCAGCAACATTCCACATAAATTAGTTATTAGCGCCATTAGAAGTAGATGGTGGCAAATTGTATAAATACACTTCACTACCTTTCGAAACATTTATTTCTGGAATAAATTTACTACTGAAGGCCTCATATTTCCAATTCAATAATAAATTTTATACTATGATAAGAGGATGTCCTATGGGAATTTCTTTAAGTCCCGTTTTAACAGACTTAGTGCTACAAGATTTAGAGAATAGAGTGTTTAATTCTACAAATTGCAAACCACTACTATGCTTTCGATATGTCGATGACACTCTTTTATTAATTAACAAAAATGATATAAAGAATATTTTTCAAATATTTAATAATTATAATTCTCATTTACAATTTACAAAAGGATTAGAAAAAGATAACTTTATACATTTTCTTGATGTTCAGCTCATTAACGACGATGGTTTTGGCATTACCAATTGACTCAGGAAAGACAGCTGGTCAGACTCAATGTAAAGATATCCACAGTTCTCAGTTTAGTAGACTATGCAATTCTTTTATCTAACCCAAAATTTCACTATCACGATATCAAATTAGTCATTTACACATTACTCATGAATAGTGTCCCTTACAAAATAGTTAATCCAATAATTAAAAATAGAATTAAATTTTTATTAGACAAACAAATAATAACCACACATTGCCCAAACAACTTGTCTGTATCTGAAAATAAATGTTTTGTGAATTTTCCATATATAGACAAAGATTTACACCTTTTATCCAAAAGACTTTTTAATAAACACAATATTAACATATCCGTGTCACCCTTACTACAACTGTAAGACATATACACAAACATTAAGGACAATATACCTACCAAAAAAAGAAAAGATGTTTACAAAATAAAGTGTTTGCAAACATGTCAAAATTTAGAAAAAATTACAAAGTAAACAAAGTAAAAATAATAACATACAACAAAAAAGTACACTCGTAGACCACGCTATCTCAAACAACCATGATTTCGATTTCGATAATCCGCACATATTATATTATGAAAAAGATTTATTTAATAGAAGTATTGCAGAATCGATGTTAATAGCTCATACAAATAATACAGTAAATTTACGGACAGATACCAATATATTACATGATACATATCTAAATATTATTAATACTTTGTAGCTTTTTATATATAGTCATTAGTTAGATATAGTCATTTATTCTAATACCCTTCATGAACATTCTAAACGAATTGATGAATTTTTAGACAGACTTAGGAAAAGCAATCTTAGACTTCAACCTAGTAAATGTATATTTTTTTGTAAAGAGGTTTTTTATCTTGGTCACATAATTACTCAAGACGGTATTAAACCAGACCCTTCCAAGATATCCTCTGGTGCAAACTTTCCTGTTCCTAAATGCCCCAAAGACATAAAATCATTTTTAGGTCTCGCAGGGTATTATAAGCGATTTATTGAAAAATTTTCACATACTTCTAGACCCTTGACACAACTTCTAAAGAAAAATACAAAATTCAATTGGACATCCTCTCAGCAAAAATCTTTCGAAACTTTAAAAACCCATTTAACAACTGCTCCTATCTAAAATATCCTAATTTTGAGATTCCGTTTAACATTACCACAGACGCGTCTGGTAAAGCCATTGGGGCTTGTCACAGGGCCCTATAGGTGAAGATTTGCCTGTTGCTTACGCTAGTCGCACACTCAATAAAGCCGAAGGAAACTACTCTACTATAGAGAAGGAACTTCTGGCCATTGTCTGGGCCGTCCAGCATTTTCGACCATACGTGCATGGTACTAAATTTTACACCAACCATTAATATGGTTATTTAACTTGAAGGACCCAGGTTCGCGGTTAATGCGATGGCGCATGAAGTTGGAGGAGTATCAATATGAAATAAAATTCAATAAGGAAGCTTCCAATACCAACGCGGACGCACTGAGCCGTATCTTTCATATTTCATTAACAAATACTTACGATAATTTTAGACTAGCCTTAAAAGACAAACTCATTTTTAATTCGAGAGTAAAAGATGTAGACGATAATTTTTTAGTATTTAATAAATCCATTTGCATAGACTCTCCGCAAGACTTTGTTAGTAATAATATTTTGTATACTAAGTTAAAAATTAAGGTTATCAAATTTAATGAATTGACTGCGCAAAATAAAACAATTGGTCAAGTAGCACACGTCAAACAAGATGATCATTTTATATTTTTCCTTTTGACCAGAAGTAGAGATTCCGATAACACAGCCTATCCAATATTATTCGAAACCCTCAGTAATTTGAAAACTTTATGCTTACAAAATAATATTAAAGCAATTAAATTGCCAATACTTATTAAAGAGACTGACAGACTTGACTGGACTAAAGTGCGTGCTATGATAAGATATATTTTTAGAGACTCAGACATCGACATTGATATATACAAATTTCCATAGCAAGATCTGTTAACCGAGGACAAAAAACAGACATTTTCGGAATTTCATGACAAACCACTTTGCGGACATCAAGGATTTAGGAGGACACTTAAACGAATACTTGTACATTACAACTGGCCTAAACTCAAACGAGACTTAAGAAAATTTTTAAAAAAATGTGAAGTTTGTCAGAAAAACTAATCATATCACCTCAATAAAATGGAAATTACTGACACACCCACTAAACCATTTGAGAAATGCTCGCTTGACATAGTAGGACCTCTTACTGAAACAACTGACTCCTTTAAATAATTAATAAGTGGAAAAAAAATGATTTTAAAAACACATTTATAAATTGTTTTCGAAAGGCTGCGCTATATCCTGCGATCTGAATTTTCGGTATGTACATGTGAATAGAAAGAACGCAGATTTTATGTGTTATTGTACTAAAAATAAAAATAGGAAGAAAGTTCAAAATGTAGGTAACTGTATGACATTTCATACTTGCATTAAATTTGATCCTTTACAAAAAATTATTACGAATGTTTCAATTAAGCCGCAAGGTATTCTTCTCAAGGTACAGTTTCCAGTCCAATACCTAGGTTTAGACAATTAAGGGGAACAGATGGAGACGCTATGAAAATCGAATTGAAACACCAAAAACCAGCACCATGTCGCATGGAACAATTCGGTGAAATGAAAGATAAATTTCCTGAATCATATGAGAACTTTGGTAATGTGTATGAACTTCCTTCACGAATTTGCATGCGCCAAGTGAAATATGAATATAATAAGAGAAATAAGTTGCATAATGATGAATTTGATTCATCACCAGGTAAAGATATCAGAAGATCCTCATAAGCAATCAGTATATAAACTTGTATCAGTAATACCAAGTGTAGTTGATATCCATGCAAATGAAATATTAAATAAGTATTTCCCCAAAAAAATGGGCACAGTTCTATAGTTTGACGCAACAGGAGGTGTTGTAAAACCACCACCTCCTTTTGACAACGAGAGAGCTTATATCTATGCAGGCGTAATTTCACTGCCCACAAAAGCGTCTGGCTACCTATATCCATTGTTGCAATGGATATCACATGAACATGATGCTAATTCAATCCAAAGATGTTTCTCAGATTGTATAATGCAATTAGATCATATTATTCCGTTTAAGAAAATTGTCTCTGATCATAGTTATGCAAGCATTCACGCGTTAATTCGCAGCTGTAATCATTATAGTTTGATTGAATACCTTAATAAATGCTATGCGTTCTTAAATGATAGAAATTGCAAAGAATTTGAAGAGAATATAACTTTACATTTATGTTGTAGTCATTTCACGAAGAGACTATCGTATCTTGCAAAGAAATTTATTAATTAATTTATTAAATTTAAATATAATTGTCTCAACGTCGAACAAAAAAATCTAAATCTTATATATAAGTATATATAAGGAACTTATATACAAATTTAAGCAATTTTTCATTATGATTTTTCTTATAGCAGATTGCGAGCTCCAGATAGTTGGAGAAGTGTTGAACAAAATTCAGGCAGCAATCAGAGCAGACTGGAAGACGGTGGCTTTGCTACCGTTTGAAATGCCATACCACACAAATATATTTATTGACCTATTCAATAGAACAATGATAAATACTGAGGGCGTTGGCCTTCGAATTTATCTTGACAAGGTAATGTAGCATTTATATAAAATTATATAACTACATTCGTAAATATACTTAGCTATAAGTTGTTATAATATTATTACTTTAGTGCCGGTACGATGCCGTAAATTGGAGAGGCTCAGTACGCGGTGGACGAGGCAGAAGAACTCAGCGCGGCAGGAAGCCACCGCGAAACAATTTCCTCCCTTCTGGAGGCAGTAGCAGCAGCTTCCGTGGCAACAGAGGCAATAGAGGCAACAGAGGCAGCAGAGGCCGCCGCGGTGGTCGTGGTCGAGGCCAGTCTCACCAGAACCAGAATGCCAGTGAGCTTACCAAATAAAAATTTGATTTAGCGTCTTAAATATAAATTTTACATAAAATAGATTAAATAGGTAGAATAGATTCAATAATTATATTTTTTTAGAATTTTGTAATGAAGAGTAGCTAAATAAACTGTATAGAATTTCTTATTATTCTCTTTTTCTTATTATTTTCTTAGAATTTTATAATGAAGAGTAGCTACATAAACTGTGTAGAGTTTCTTATATTATTCATTAACAATACATTTTCGACTTTATATATACTCCAATTGAAAAATTGGAGGGCAATAGAGATTTATATATATTCGCCGTAAAATTAATTATTTACTTTTTAGGCAAAAAATCTCGAGATTTGGAAAAATATTCGCTAATATTGTGTGCATTTTAGGCAATGAATATCATCATATAGAAATAGAATCAGCACTTAGGGAAATTTCTCAAATTGCAGATAATAATGCAATATTGGAAAAATCAATTTTAGCCAACGCTGATTCGGAAGAAAACGAAGAGCCTGAAAAGGAAGTGAATTCGAGTCAAAGTCTTTTACGAAGCAGTCTGTTTTACAAGGAATTCCTTAATATAAAACTCAAAACTGAAGAAAGCATGCCGAAAGAAGGTTATCAAAACCAATTTTACTGTCCTGGATTTCTAAATTATGTTATGGAGCGGTATATCCCAATTTTGCCACTGTGGTCTGGGTTGATGCTCGATAATGAGAAATCACAATTGTATTCAAATGCTGCTGTGGAGTCTTATTTTAATACATTAAAAAACAATATGGCTCATGGTGAAAGAAATATGCCATATATGAGATTTGTAGAAATATTAAAAAACCATCTAGGTGTTTGCAGTAATGACTTATTGAAACTTCATTCTGTTTCAAAGCTCAATCCTGAAGAAAGAAATGAAAGTCGTATCAGAAATGCCAGAAGAAATACTAGCATAAAGACGTTGGATAATAAAAATAAAATAAGAAATACGAAAAACAAGGCAGTGGTAGAACATGAGAATAACAATGACCATAATAGCACAATAGTAGATGTGGGAGAAGCAAAGGAAATGTGGAATAAAAAACCGAATAAAATAGAAAATCTTTTTCTAACTAAGAAAAATTTGCCGCCCTCAAACGGATTTTTGATTAGCCAAAAGAGTTCCAAATCTGACTCACACCTTTCAATAGGTAAGCATCCTAATAATGTAGCAATAGATTTTAATTTTTATATAAAACTCTACATATACAATAGAGCAAAATGTGAATCATATGTTATAGGATTTTTAGGTAAATATCTTATTCGATTGAATAATTTTTTCACATTGTACAACGAGGAGTGGTTAGATGATATAATTATTGATGCGTATTTAGCATCACTTGTATATAATAAGGAACAATTTAAAATTCTTGCCCTGCATGAATTTATGCTTGCTGTAAGTAATAAAAATTGTGAGGCCGTTATAAATATATCATCAGGCATAAAATATTTAGTACCATATATTTTAAATTCTCATTGGATGTTAGTGTTGATAGATACTGGTCTAAAACAATTTAGTGTAATCAACTCTATTCCTGCTGCAAAGACAGAGCATATTTTTGTAAAGTTTTATGTAAATTGTTTAACTAATGAAGAACAAACGAAATGGAGTAAATTTACAATAATTTCCAAAAGTTTAAAGTTGTCACAATAAATTAAAGAGCATGTTTTTAGAACGCAAATGCTGCAGACGGCTGGACAGAGCAGTATTTTAAATGTTGAAAAGAATGCGTTTCACCAGAGAAACCGAAAAAAATATATGTATACCGGTAACATCAGTTCCGTCGAAGCGTCTATATACGAAGGCTGGCATGATAACAATATATAAATGGCTCTTCGAAACACTAATATTAATTTCGAAAACAATATGTCTTAAATATTATCTCAGTGCTTCAAACAATGATAAATTGTACGTCGCTGAAACATTCAAGAGTAATATGGAAACATATATTCGAGTGCACTAGTATGCGTTACTTTACTACTTTCGAATGCATATGTTTCAATAATTTGGTTCGATGTACTTACATTTACTAAAAACACTCCTATTTATGTTATCAATATTATTTATATCATAGTTGTTATTGACATTATTATTTATGAATATATCATTCTATGTATTCTAATAAATGCATATTGCGGAACATTTTTTACGCATCTGGTTTTGAAGATTTGAAATGTAAATCAGTGCCCACACTAATAAACAATCGCGCCAAAATTTAATTTTCTGTAGTTGCAAGGATCGCAGCAACAGTTGCAGGTATTTGTAGTAAGTTTAAGTAGTATTACGTAGTATTAAGTAGTAGTATTTTAAATAAGTGAATATGGAGGTAAGTTCTCTCAAAAATGAATTTCAATTATTTAATTTAAATAATTTCAATTATTTAATTTAAATAATTTTATTTTATTTTAATTAATTTTATTTTTATTTTATTTTAATTTAAATATTTGAAATAATCAGTTATACTTTTTTTTAAATAAATTTCAAAATTGGTACCATTATATTTGATAGTGTTCATGGGATATAGTGATTTTTAAAAATAGGGTTCATGCGGACACGTGCCCTCATCATGGGCTGTAAATGAGGAGAAGACTATGTAATTATGATCAGAAAATGTAGCAGGCTATAAACTAAATGCTGAAGGCGTGCGGAGCCTCCTTCGTTTAGAGATTACTCTGAATTGGAGGCTAAGTTTGTGAGAAGCACCACCGATTATAAAAACGTGAAGTATGTAAAAAGAACTCAAAATCAATCGTGTATTGAGAGCTCAGACGATAACACTCTGAGCTCTATCCCAGAAATGGAAAAACCAGCGCAGAAAGGTATGTTATTTAATATTTTTATTACACCGAATTAAACAATATAATCTATGTTAATATATATTCAATGGAGATACAAACAAACCAAGATGAAGAAGTGGTCAGAGCTCTTTCAAAGTGAGAGGAACAAGGCATCAGCTTCACAGATTCAATCCGTGAAAAAAAAACTAACTTTATGTTACCTATTAAGACGAATAAAGAATTAGACGATTTAGAAGAAACGCTGAAAAATATGGATACCTTCAGGGATTTGGTAAATGCAAATATTTTCTATAGTTAATGTTTTTATAGTTCATATTTTTTTAAAATTTTTTTTAACAGCGATCAGAACTTATGAGTTCTATGAGCTGTTGTGATCAATTATCTTACAATTATTATAGATGGCAACCCAAACAGTTGTCCCATCTCTATGTGCTGAATTATTACAATTGCTGTAATAGTGATGACTTTTTACTTCCAAGTGGCATGTTGCCACTACAGCTATGCCCACGAAAGGCAATTTTCACTTGAAATCATATTTGAAATCTATGATTTCAAGTGAAAATTTGGTATCAAGCTGCTTTGATACCGAACCGACCGAGGGATTATTATTGGATTCGAACCCGGGACTAGGATTTGCTAGCCCACGTTCTTACCACGGGACCACGGCCGGCCCCCAATATAGTTCATATGCAATGTATTTAATAAGTTCTTATTTACAGTCGATTCAGCTAACTCTGACCGGCGGAACAAACAAGAAGCAATTGATTACATCAATGATAAAAAAATGTATGAGCAAAGACCTTATAACTTTGTTTTCAAGTGTGGGTCAAAAAGGTAAGAGAAACCCTCAAAAAAGTAAATGCGATTCCTGTTCGAATATTTCATCCACACACATTATCTTTTTATTAGGGAGCAATATATGGCAATCTTTATTAATTGAATACATTTTATATCCATTTATTTTAACAAAACCAATCTTGGATTTTTTTATGTATTTCAATATCATTTGGAACTACATTTGATTTATCATGAAATTGTTCGAGTAGTCTGCATGATACTTGTTGCAAAGGCTTTGCTGGTCCTCGTATCAATTTTAGTAACTGTCCCAAATATCTTTCAAATGGAAAACAGCTGCACTGGTCAACACTGATTTCTTCCCTTACCGCATAATTTATCATGTGAAAAATACCATGAGTATTATATACAAGCATGCATTCTACATATAGTTTTACCAATCGCAAACAAAATTTTTCGATCAATACCAATGTCTGATCCCATAATTTTTTATTAGAGTTTCTGAACATACAATTCTCATAGCAGCATGAAAGTTAAGAAAAATTTTATATAGCGTTCTGGGCAGATAAGTTTTTAGGCCTGCATATAGCATGAAAAATCTAAACTCTGTCGCCGTCCATTTTTCTAGATCCTTAAATCCACGACGTATCTAGATACAAGATATAATAGTGCGACTTAGAGCGCATGAAAGACTCCGATTTTTTATCCAAGAATTCAATAGTGAAATGAACAAAAAATTCTTATTCAAGAATTCGAAAGACATTAAAAAAAAGTGGTGCCCATGTGGAAGACATTCCTTTTTCCGAAATTTAAAAATCGTATATATAAAAAATAAAATATTCAACTTGAGTTTACATGGTACAAGCAACGACATGAAAAAGCATACTTAGATAAAATATGGATCGAAAATTTGACCATTACAAACATTGAAACGTATATGGTACTAAAAAATATAAATGAAGTATTTTCGTTTCTAGTAAAGGAATAAAAACTTAACCAATTACAAAATGCGCAGTCTTTTGTATGTTCAAAAATAAATCTTATGCAACGTTAAATATGTATAGCTTTAATATAGTGGCAAAATAAAAAAATGGAACTAAAATTATAAGAAACATGTTTTACTTTTATTATAGCGTATGTGCTATTAGTAACTATAATTATATAATTAATGATTCATATAATTTTACATTCATTTTAAAGTTATCACATTGAATGTATTGTAGAAATGTATTCAAGCGTTTGTAGTTTTCCAATTGTAAGTTTAGTGAAGAACAAAGAAAATTTTATTATATCTTACAAGTTTATCCTATAAGTTACATGTGTTGATCGTTGAATATTTAAAATTGGTTAAATATAGCATATTGCATTAAAAACTGATTATTCTCTTCAAGAATTTCTTAATATTTGCAAATATCAATACAAATTTTAAATATCGATTTCGAGTGCGAATCGATTTTACTCTATATTACTTTTCTTTATATAATATCCAGACTGCATAACATGTTTCAATTTCCTTTTTATATCAATTTAACAAACTTAGTAGATACATATACATAAGTGAATTGGTAAAGATTGGGAGAACTTTTACCAGAGATCAGTTAAGTCAGTCGAAGGTCCCAAGATTTTACAATCACAATTGAATTGGACAAATCAATCTTCACGACCTTGAATAATTTATATAAGTATTGAAATATCTTCGTTTGCCAATAGATTATAGCATTTTATACATGGTTACGATTTGCGTACAAATTAAAAAAACAATCCTCTTGATTTGAACCTTTGAGCGAATATTATTTATTGTGATGTCACTTCCTTCTTGGGCTAAACTAAGGTCAATTATACCATTTGATCGATGATTAAGAAATCCGTACAAATTAAAACTATGTTTCTGATTAATTATGCATGGCGATGAAGAATCTTGAAGCTAATACTATTTATTGTGATGGCACCTTTTCTAAATATCTCAAAATTATTAAATGTATCAAAATTCCTTCTGTGACTGAATTATGGATATCATTTTATTTAACATTCGGTATTGATCTTCAAAGAAAAATAATCTAGTAGCCAAATAGATCCAAAATTAAATAAAAAAATGCTGAGGTATGAAGTATGAAGTATTCTTACTTTGCATCAGCCTCACATTTGGTATTTGGTTAATAATGTAAATCCAGGGCGGTTTCTTCTATTTGGTCGAAAACTACTTCGAGTAGTTCACAATGATAAAGACAAAAATGTCCTTAACTGGATTGGAACTAACTTCTATTTGGATATTTCAAATAGTTTGGCACAATAAAGTCATCGAATCATTGCCATCACAATGATCATTATCGATTCTTCTGTTTGCAGAACCGGACTAGTTGTACGGACTTCGAAATGGAAGCATCAGACGTGACTGAAGCTAACGTGGAAGTTAATCCTACTGCAGGGAAGGGTAAAAAGCAAGGTAATGCTGCAGAACAACGAAAACAAGCGCATTTTAGAGCTAAGAAAAACCACCAGTTCAAGGCTGAGCTCACAGCCACATTACTGAAGCGATTGAAAGTGACTGACCCGACCAATTTATCTGCCATCAAACTACAGTCAGCAATTGTGCCTTCAAGGATTCCTATTTCGTTCAGAGTTTGGTCAAGAATAAAATCTATTGGAACCCGACCGTTCGCAACTTTAGCAACTGACGAAAACTACAGAATATTTCTGAAGTATTTTATGTTCATATGCGAAGCCAAGGTAGTCTATGCTCAGATGAGATGCCAACAAAAACCGACATTTCCTCTACCATCATTAGAGAAGTTCACCGAAATTCAACTGCGTGTTCTAACCTCGATATCTAAGCGACTACCATATCCACTTGTTATCTATGTGGAAGCTATTGGCAACTTTGACGCAAATGGACAGCCTGTCGTTCCTGTTTTAATTGGAACTGAGCCAACTTTGGCCTCAGGCGGGTTGTCTTTTGCTCCGAGTGACATTCATCGTCTACTCAGACAGCTTGCGCAACCAACGGCAGCAGACAACATCGTCGCAGCGCTGGCACAAGAAATTGATGAAATACCTGGTATTGACTCTACCACCAACAGTTCGTGTCGACGCAGTATCAGTATCCGCTCAGACTTTAGAATTTTGGAATGGGACCATTCCTAGTCTAAGGTAGCGTGAAGTTTTCAATCAGATCATTGCATCAATGGACTCTAAGAAAGGGTTCAATATTCAGTGCAAAATCACCACTGGTGATGGGTCGATCGTACAAGTAGTGCGATTTCCTGATCAATATGATTCTGATGAAATGGAAACGTTGTATTACATGAATACTGATGTACCAACCTTTGAAGAACAGTAGGCGCCAGCTCTTCAGCTTGGCTACGAACATCGCGGTACTAAATTCTCCCGTTTCTGTGGCACTTACGCCGAATGCTTAAAGCACGGCTCAGCGTCTGCGGAAGAGGCACGCCATGCCATTATTTGGACTGATTCAGAATGATAGTCCAGTGAACATGACCGGGGGATAAAAATAGTCCAAAAATTTCTATCTTATTTACCATCATCCGTTCACAAATATAAATCAAATTTCCTTTTTCATTGTCATGTATGATTTTTCAACAAATATGACCAAGAAAATTGTAATGTAAATAAAACATAATTAGTGACACTATCGAAATCAAAATTGTATATGAAATACCGTGTATTATACACTAAATCCTCGTGTTATGCATTTGTCTCAATCAAAGTTAATTCCTTCCATGACATGTTATATGCTCATGTTTTTTTACGTAAGAGCAAACCTATGCTCTCTTCAAATATTCATATCGTCTGTCATATTGAAATAAATGAGTAATTATAGTAAATATTAATCATATTGCTTACTATCTTGTTTCACTTCCAAAAATACTTAATTGTTCTGGTTCCAATAGATTCGCAATTTCGTTATTATATTATCGTTAATTATTGTTGAACCTCAATAACAGTGCTTTTACTTCAATTCATTCATTATCTCTTGTTTCATGTACGTGATAATTTTTCATTCCATTTATAATACTCCTATTACCATAATCTATCATCTTAACATTTCCTATTATTTTCTTTATTATTAATTTTATTTTCTTTTCTTAATTATTTATTTTATTTCCAAATTTGTTTTGTTAGCATTCAACAAATAAATTATCTTCGTGACTGCTAAATATTTTAACTAATTTTACATATTCAAAGACTAAATCACACATTATTTAGTATTATTATCACAACATTGATTTCGAAAAAAATCACAATTCAAGAAAACTACCGGCAAATTTACAATACATTACATACTGATGTACTAACGCGTTTGTTTTTTTTAATTTCCCGAAGGAGAAGTTTATGTTTTCATCAAAAAATCCGAATCGCTAATTTTATGTTTTCTCGACGTTTCAAGCCATTCTGAATCGAATGAGATCAAATTTGGAAAAAGTATGTATGTGTGTGTGTGTGAACAGATTTTTTGCCGTAAATCGACGTTTTCTCCAAAACGGCTGAACCGATTTCAAAAATTTAAAAGCCATTTGATGTATCTCGATGAGGACTATCGTCTCTCAGTTTTGTGCGGCGATCGGCCGTGCCGTTTCTTTGTAAATTGCAGAAAAGTGAAAAATTTTTCGTCCACGTTTTAGCCCGCAATTCTGAATCGATTCTGAAAATTCAAAAACCATTCGATAGATATTGGTTGGAAATCGTGCTGATTAGTTTTTGGTAAAGATCGGCCGGGCCGTTTTCTTGTAATAACGTTTTTTTAAAAAAAAAATTTCGACGATTTTTATGATTTTTTTTTGACGGTAGGTACCATAGTTTTCTAGGTCATACTAAAATATTACGGCCCTACGACAACTAGTTTAGCTTTAAAAATTCGTCAAAGTTTGCAAAAATTGGTATAGTTTTTTTGACATTTGTCAAAATTAGACTTTTGATCGACGTTTTCTCAAAAGCGCCTGAACCGATTTCAGAAATTTAAAAGCCATTTGATGTATTTCGGTGAGGACTATCGTTTGTCAGTTTTGTGCGACGATCTGCCAAGCCGTTTCTTTGTAATTTAAAAAAAAGTGTTAAACTTTTAAGCTCATCCTACCGAACCGATTTTAAAAAATCAAAAACTGTTCGAAAGATATTAGTTGGGAATGATACTGATCAGTTTTAGGTGAAAATCTACCGAGCCGTTTTCCTGTAATTGACTGTTGAAAAAAAAATTTAAGCCGATTTTTATGGAATTTTTTTTAGCGATATATACCATGGTCTTATAGAACTTACTGAAATATTACGGCCTTACGACAAATCGTTTGATTTTAAAAATTCATCAAAGTTTGAGAAAATGAGTAGCTCTTTTAACATTTGTCAAAATTAAAATTAGACTATTTACTTGGTATAATGATAGAGTACTTGGTCTTGAACATAATAAACCATTAAAGTCCTGAAAACTGATTCAATTATAAAAATTATTGATTTTTGAAAATTTGCTTTTAGAAAATACTCCGAGTCAAAGTGTTCGTTCGTTTTCAATTATGTGTAATAAATCCACTCGGAATACTTTTAATGACTCATAAATTAATTTATTTTTTATTGATTAAGTCGATTATTTAAATATATCGGGAAGTTCATGTAACTTGCCTCAAGGCTAAATACCAAACCAACTAGTTAGATTTATTTTCGCTTAACAAGAAACTAACTAAACTTAAAAAAATGTCACATCTAACAATTTTCTAGATTTACTAAAACTACTAAAACTAAACGAGTTGTGCTTTTTATGTAGTGAATTGGCATGCAACACTGTACCAAATAGAAATAATAAATTTGAAAATAAGAATATTTGAATATTCTTTAAATTCAAGATGTATAACTTGATGTTACCTTCTACAATTCTAGTATTCTATTGATGTTTTGGATTTTGAGTTCTCTACATGAAGTTTGGATTTTGAGTTCTCTTAAAAAAATTGACATAAGACAAATAATAAAATTGTTCGCGCCAAACACGCAGCCTACATAGGATGTCGTAATTTACGATAAGGAGGATAAATGTGGTCATATACCTTGTTCGTGGGCTCTCAATGCCCAGAAAACAAACTATTTCTCCATTGAAGGTTCATAAAATAATTAAGGGGTGTAAGCCCCTTCCTGATACTGTGAAATACGAAAATTGTCACGGGGAGATGCGTAGCTACATATAACGAAAAACGAACAAATAGAGGATAGCCCCAATATAGAGAAAGGTACATTATTTAATATCTTTATATCATATCATTCAACAAAACATTCATGTTAATATTTATAGCAGAAGTGATATGTGAAATTGAACATGGAGAAGTAGAGGAGAGTCCCAATATGGAGATGGGTACATTATTTAAAATTTATATATTTAAACTATTTATTAAAATCTTTTAAATTCCAATAAACAAATTCATTCGTCTCAATATATATGTCGCAGAGTACAAGTTGGATAGTATCATAAACACTCTATCCAAATTATCATATAATATTAATCAAATGAAGGAAGACATAAGGAAGCTGAGATATTCCGGTCACAGGTAATTATGCACCGCGAGATTTTTTTTGAGTGATCTTTATTTTAATAAATTTAATTCGAAAGAAAATTGGAGCACCCCTAAGCGACAAAGAATGTTTCTAAAACCATCAATTAGATTTACACCAGTTTCTCGCAAAGGTATATGCATTTGAAAATTACAATAATATTAATAACTTGTATTTTTAAAAACAAACTATTGCAGAGTGTCAAACAAAAACGCAGCAATGCCTTGACACCCCGAGACCATAAGATGTATAACACATCAAAAATTTGATACAGAAGATGCGAAGAATTGATAAACAAAATACAAATTTACGGAACAAATTTCAGCAGAGCATCAAATGTGCTGAAAAATTCTCTTGTATTCCAGCGACATTAAATTTGAGGGCAAGTCATAAAATGCCAATTGAGAGAACATATAAAAAAGAACCGAATGGAAGAAAATTCACATTTGAAGATAAAATTCTCGCATTGACATTTTATAAAAAGTCGCCAAAGACCTGCTATTTCTGGAGGCAAATATTTATATTGCCGAGTCTTCAAACTTTTAAAAAATTTACTGTCGCATATCCCATTACATGTTGGAATCAACGATAAGCTTTTCCAATCATTAGAAGCTCCTATCTCTCGCAAAAATATTCGCAGCAAATATTGTGTATTTATTTATCTTTATCTTCTTATTTATCATATCATCAGGAAAAAGATCATTCTGATCATATAATAGAGTTCGAACAACACGCAAATGGCAGGAAGTTTTTACTTGCAGATCATGCACTAGTTTTTATGTTGAAGCAAATTAAAGATCGATGGAAGCAGTCTGTTGCTTTTTACTTTTCAGTTGGAGTCAATAGTTCAGATTTAAAAAGTCTCATTGTTGATATCTCTCGAAAAATTTTTAGTATTGATTTAAAAATATAGCCACAGTTTGTGAATAATGCTCCGCAAACTGTAAAGCTATTAATATGTTATTGAAAAACACCGAACACGATTATAAAACTAAAAATCGAGACTGGGACAAAGTGAGTTTTGAAATTGATGGGCACGAAATAATTCCGTTGTTTGGCCCTCCGCATTTATTAAAATGCATGCGCAATAATTTTGCAAAAATGTAACGTAAAGTATACAAACTTAGACGAGAAGGAATATGAGCCTTCCTGGTAAGATATTGTAAGCTAGTATGACTATGATGCAAATTGCAGATTGTTCCGGAGATGTTCTTGATTAACTAAACATCATCTCGATTAAAATAAGATGAAGCGGATGAAATTCAGCCTTGCAGCTCAAGTTTTTTCTCAACGCAATGAGGATGGTCTAGTCCGGTTACTTGGAAGCCAATGGAAGTTCTACAACATTTGGAACTGGAGAATTCTTGATTTTTATGGACTGTTTATTTGACAGCGTGAATGAATTGACTAAATTGCCAGCACGAGATAAATTATTTCGATGTGCTGTTTCTAATCAATCACAGCATATAAAATTTCGGCATAAAGCTGAGAAAGTGTTAAATTCAATACAGTTTATAAAGATCAAAAATTCTAAGGAAGTATTAATTCCGCGCAATAAGGTCCTAATAATTTTAACGGATAGGGAGATAAAATCCTCTTGGGAAAAGAAAATTGTATCGGAGGCATTTACGCGGCCGGCGAAGATCGGAGATGTCCTTTGGGCGAAATCCTTCCTCAACCATGTGGTTGGGCTGTGTGCCGTATCCGATGCACACTATAGCTACGATATGAATGCTGTCAGCCTTAGTTTTCAAAATTTAAACGCCAAATTTGAAAAAGGACGAACCCATTCTATCGCTCATGGCGGTCGAATATGAATACAGACACGACGTAGAGAAGTCTACTTCGTAGAATTTTTCAAGGAGAGGATCATATAAGCAAGTTGGCCCCACTGATCGAATAAAAGTGATACCGGGGGTTTCATTTTCTATGTACGAGAAATTTTAATCAAGACCCGCTAGAAAACTTTTTTGATTATATAAGAAATCAATGTTATTCTAATATAAATCCTAGTTGCCATAATTTTGTTTCCGCTTTCAGAACATTGTTAATAATTTGTCATCGCGTCACTCACCTTCATCGAATTGCGAGATGGATCAATTCATATGGATCAACCGAGAATAAATCAAGCAAATTTGATAAAAAATCGGGAAACAAGTATCAATTTAAAATTTTTATTAAAACAATTATTAAAAATTGAACAATCGACAGAATAAGTGTAATGAAATAATATAAATATTTGCTCGTAATATATAAAGACTTTTTCAATCGTCGAATCTGTTTAATAAGTCACATATTGTTTTATACGTTTGATTGCAGCAGAATTTAATATTTTAGAAATCATTTTCAATTTTTTTTAAAAAATATTTTTTGGATTTGTATTGCTCGATCGGAGTGGAATATATGGTTTCTTATTTTGTGGAATCGGTGTGGAATAAATAAAAATAGTTTTTTTGTAAAATCTGCTTTCCGAAATTATTAATCGTATGTTATAATATATCTATTTATATTTTTAACTTTGCCTTTTATATAGTTCTACGCGTAGACATATTAGATATAGGAAATACGAACACAATATTAGCTGCAGTTATATTTAAATTGTTATTATTAAATATCATTAAAAAAATTACTAACTTTGAGAAAACAAGTTAGTCAAATAGTTCACTGGCGCTCCTACTATTACAGCTCCACTTGCACTTACACATATAAAGAAACTCTATTGACCATATTCAAAATCGTTGAAATCGCCTTCAACTAGAATAGTTACTAGATGAAAAAAGTTATACAAGGCCCAAATGCAATTTGAAGGGGTGAGTTGTATAACATTTGTTGAATTGAGAACATCTGAGACTGATAAAAGAGGAAATAAAAGTTCGATTACTTGAGTGAAAGTAAAATATAGAATGGATTTAATACAAAGTATTTGTATATATATATATATATATATATATATATATATAAATATTATATTATTATTGTCTATTATTGTTTGGCTTTGGTCTCGGATACACGAGTACTTTCATATAATATTTTATTTATTAATTACTCTTTATTTTTTATTCTTTATAAAAAAGAAATTACTGACATTTGGTGCTTGTTTCCAATTATTAATTTTTTACAAGATGTATTAATATGTGAAAGTGATAATCTAAGAAATTCAAAACCACTGACGATGACGTACAATTTTACGTGGAAACGTATGGAAAAATAAAGAGGTTTTAAAAAATCTTTACCTTATTTATATTTTTTGCTTGATGTTACGCCCTCCAAGAAATTAATCATATATATGTATATATATATATATATATGTATATATATTATATATATATGTATATATATATATATATATATGTATATATATATTAGGAGTATGGTTGCTCGGTATGGGCGTGTTTCTCGCTTCACAATGATGCATTTCATAACTTTTAGTCAAATTAGTTTTCAAATCTTTTAGTTATTCATAATTTTTTCTAAAAAAATGTTTTTCTCTAATATGTTATTAAGTTTAATTTTTAAAATAAATTTTTGTTGAGTGTTTTTGTCCTGTGTTGCTGAATGATGACACGCATCTTGTGTCGAAACGTATAAATAAAAGTTTTTATACTTTATACCTTTTTTATTTCGACGAATGGGCTGCTAGTTACTTTGAAATATATATATATATATATATATATATATATATATATGTTTAATTTGAGTTTAATATTCGAGCGTAACATCAATAAAAATAGTATGAGAGTTTTTTTTATAGTTTATTTAAAATCCATACGTTTCGGCTAGCATCTTAGCCATCATTCAGTGGTAATCAAATTAACTATAAAAAATTGAAATTAAATAAGTTATATGAACGGAAATTTCATGGAAAAACAATAATAATAATAATAGTAATAAAACACAATTTTGTATCCTAATATAGCATATGAAACCATTATTAATCTATGGTATGAGTATGTGCACATTGATAAGATATATATTTTTAACACAAACATCACAAATGGTAAAACACACTAATGACCATGATAATTTAACAAGTTGTCGAAACTATGTATTTACTCTTCGGAGTTTAAGATAGAAATGTCACATTTTTCTCAAAGCAGTTTTTAGCATGTGTTGATATTTTTTGGAAAATTTAAAAAGCGATGGGATTTTGTTATTTTTTAAGAAATTTGACAAAAACTTCTGGGACACGAACATTGACCTGGTAATAAACACACTGAAAAACAACTCATATCCTACAAACATAATCAACTCGGTCATAAATAACAGACGCAGTTACATTTTTAACAAACAAAACGACCTCACAGACCATAAAAACCGCTTAGACTTGGAGTCATATACTGGTGTCATTTGCCTATCGTACGTAAAAGATTTATATTTCTCGTGGAAAAAACTATTTCAACAGTGTGGCATTCTGTTCGTGGCATTCAACTGTAATAGCTCCTTATATCGCCATGTTTGCGAGGTTGATGGCGAACAAAGCATTCAATATAAAACTACATTTGAATGTAGTTTTTGCAAAAAAAAAACTACATACTAAATTTTCTTTGAATATACATATTAATAAGTTTCATAGCTCCATTCCCTGTGATCCTTCCGTAAATATTGTTTCTGATTCCCAATCATCCTTTTCAGTTGCCAAATGCCTTACATATCCAATTACCTCCCACTACACCCACCCCTGAATTCACATCTTACGATACCTTTTTTAATAATTTCAGTATAAATCCTCATACATCTCTAGCATTTCATTCCTACGCAGCCTCTAATTCACCAACACTATCCACAAATTTCGATTTTCCTACTATCACTAGCATTTGTCAACCATCTACGTCATCACAATCTTCATATTCTCCCATAACTTCTATAATCAGACAATCTTCAGTTCCCTTAAATTGCACTAATATTTCTAGCGTCTGTGCCATTCCCGAACCTCTTTCCCCACAACCTTCTACATCATTTACTGCTTTTTCCACTTTGCCTGTCACTCCGAGATCATCTTCCCCATTTATACGAGCCTCTCCCAACATTTGTAGGTACTCTTAGAACGCAAAAAATAATATGCCCAAAAAAAGATTCACAAGATATAATACATTGCGCGATCATATGGAGTTCGGGCACGGGATTGAAATAAAATATGAAGAACTCAATTTTCTTCACTTAATGGTTTGTAAATTTTTAATTACTGATATTATCAAAGCAATTCTGTATAATTTTATATATTATTTCCATACTTTTTTGTAGATTTTTATACATGGAAAAGCAAAATAGAGCAGCAGGATTTATCTCACTATGTAAAAGACAGCTCAGGACGCGAGATAAAAGACGGAAGTAAAATTAATTATTATAATTGCAATAGGTCATACGCCTCTCGAAAATACACAGGCAGGTTTTTCAAACATAGTAGAAAGAATGGAGTAGCATGCCCTTCCCGGATGATATCCACAATATATAATGATGGTCGCGTGGTTATTGATTATTGGAAGACTCACGTGGGCCATGAAAACCTGGCTAAATTTATTCCAATAGACAAAGATTTGCTGAGGGACATCAAAGGTATATTTATTGATCATATAATAAAATAGTAATGAATTTGACATATTTATAAAATCAATATCTCAAACTAATATAATATTTGCAGAAAAAATTATAGCTGGAGTTAACGATGACGTGATTATCACCTCAATACATGAAGCCTCCTATCATAAAATATTACCACAGAGAGCTTCTTTAATATCGAAGAAAGATTTGTGGAATCTGAAGAAAAAGGTTTTACCCTCATATATGCCAAAATGTAAAGATGATAAAGTAAGTGTCAAAATGTGGTTGGAGGAAATGAGAATAGATAATAGATTCAAGATTATATTTCATAAAGAAGTTGGACCAGGCACAGCTAGTTATGGACTTTGAGATGAAGATTACATTTTAGTAATAATGACTAAAATGCATTCTAGAATGTTAAAGGACTTCGGTAGCGATAGAGTTTGCATTGATGCTACTCATGGTACCAATGGATATGGCTACATACTTTACTTGAAGTAGATGAATTTGGAAGCGGAATTCCGGTAGCATTTTGTTTTTCAAAGATACAAGATGAAGTTCTATGCAAAATATATTTTGAACAAATTGCCAATGAGGTAGGCATAATTAGATGACGCTCCAGCTTATTCTAATGCATGGTCAGATATCATGGGTGAGCTACAGCATAAACTTTTATGCTCCTGGCATGTGTCCAGGTGCTGGAAGAGAACAGCATCAAACAAGATTGCTAATAGAGAGAAACGCGAAGTAATTTATCAGAAATTTATAGAAATAAAAATGATTTTGGATGAGGAAGATTTTTGGAGGAATTTAAATGATTATTTGAATGAACTTGAGACAGACGATGATGCTAAGATATTTGTTGCATATTTTAGGAAAGTTTACTAATGTTTACTTGGGCGTATTGATATCGGAAAGGATTATGAATTAACACGAATATGTTTTTGGAAAGTTTTCATAATCAGATAAAAAGTCTGAGTTTTTAAGAGAAAGTGCTCGAGAAGGATGGCTAAGGCCATTCAAATGGTGTTACGCCTTGAAATGGATTCTTTTCGACAAAGGACGCGAAGATTGAATGGAATGTCACTATCGACAAGGCAAAGAGATATAAGAATAAGCCACATGAGAAGTGTAATAATTTTGCCTGATCGTATTATACAAACCAGTTTGAATACGCAATGGAATGTATTACCAACAGATGTTACTACGACACCATATGTGAACCATGCAAAATTTGTTTTCATACATACACATGCAGTTGTAGAGAGTATATGATTCAATCAAACATTTGTAATCACATCCACTCATGCGTGAGAGTTTTTCCATCAGATACGGGTTTTGAGCGTGAATTGTTAGAAAGGGATATGATTCAAAGATGTGAAGATTTTAGAAGTTTAGAGGGATTACAAATAAGTACACAAACAAGCACAGAAGATAATAAAGAGGCTTGCTATGCCGTAATAAAACTTGCAGGACAAGAACTTATGAATTTAATAGAAACTGAATAATTTGGTAACCATGAAATATTTATGAATAGAATTTTGTTATGCGCCGACACTCTTACCTATTTACAGTCGCATTTATGCCTCTATGTGTATACTATCACATTTATTACTCTATGGACTCTACATCTCTCGAGTTCCACTCTACATTCTATGGACTCTATATTTCCGCCTAGACACAGGACCTCAATGTTTATTACAAGCTCACATTTCTCTCTCTGGACTCGAAAAGTAACACATAACCTTATGATACCTTTAATGAATATCTGTATAATAATATCTATATTCTGTAATAAATCTATAAAACGTTGTATAAAAAGTTTTGTTTTGAAATACTAAAATTACCTACATCGCTGAAGGCAAATATTTAACAATTTGTTCATTTGTTCAACAAACAAAAGCATCATTGCAAGATAATTCTAGAGAATGTGCGAATAAAAGTATGGAGTGCCAAAGAAGAAAGAATAAGGCCACTTAATTTGTTATTAAAATTATATTATATAATTGGTTTGAATCCTATTTGAGAGGTAAAAAACTATGCGTGAAATTAATTGACTCTGTATCAGATAAATGTACGGTCTCTTCAGGAGTGCCGCAAGGATCTCATCTTACACCATTGCTATTTGGGAATGACATTGGCAATGGGTTCTCATTTGAGTTTTTTTTATTTGCGGATGACTCTAAAATATACAGAGGCATAAGGAACAAAGGTGATTTGTGTGCACTCCAGGAAAACTTAAATCGATTATCTAGATGGTATGAAATAAATAAATTTAAATTGAATGTGAGTAAATGCGCAGTTATTAAATTTTGTCGCGGCAGTGAAAGCTACTCTAATCATCGATACTTCATAGCAGAAGAAGTACTTCCGCAGGTGGATGGTATCCGTAATTTGGAAGTATATATAGATAGAAAGCTAGCATTCGATGGTCACTTGAACAATATTGTGTCAAGGGCAAATTGTATACTCGGTGGTCTGCTCAGAAACAGTAGAGATTTCCAAAATGATGATACCCTGAGTGTACTATTTGATACCTTAGTTAGACCAATATTAGAGTATGGGTGTGTAATTTGGGAACCGATTTACCAATATCAGATTGACAGAATTGAATCTGTCCAGAAAAAATTTGTCAATCATGTAAGATTCCGCAGATACAAGAGCAATTCAGCACATTCAGTTAAGTCAGTCCCAAATGTACAACCATCTTAACATTACCCCACTCGATGCTAGAAGAATATACCTCACCTTCTGCTATGGAGTAAATATTGTGGAAGGTAGGTACTTTATATGCCCTGAACTTCTCGAACGCATCAAATTTGTCATATGAAATGTTAAGTTACATAACAACTGAACTTTGGAAATACCTACAGTTAAAACCGAATTTGTTTCACACGCACCAATGTTCAGAATATCAAAAATAATAAATGAATTTGCTCTGAGATTGATATCTTTGGTCTGTCTGACAAATATAAAAAATCAAGCCAGAAAAATTATCCTTAAAAGTCTGTCTTAAGTAGTGATTTATAGTTTATTAAATGTTTAATTTTATTAGTTTTTATTTAATGTTATATATTTGTAGTTTATATTAAGTGTTATGTATACAAAGCTATCTATGAACTCCTAATACTCTAATTTTCTCACATATTACCTCTTTAGTTTAGAATTTGTAGACTTCAAAATGTAACAATATTGTACTATTGCCGTTGAAAAAAAAACATAAATGAATAATAAGTGCAGTTTTTGTCAATTTTAAGGGGATAAACAGTTGCCATACAGTAAGAATTATGGTGATTCTATATGAAAAAAATTAAACAGGTTGAAAACAAGTAATATACATAAGATAAAAAAGAAGTATTTAATCTTTTTTGTCTTTTCCATGACAAATTAATATTAAAATTAACCATTTAATTTATATATAGCAGGATGGAAAGTGTCGAATATCAACCATATTTGTTGGCAATAGCAAAATATGTACATCGTAAATTAACTGCTGAATTCATATTAAAACAGACAACAATTACTGACAGAAATTAGTAAATAAAGAAGATGCATATTTTATTAACTTGCAGAATCCAGGTTTAATAGTAGATCAAATGGCTAAGATTTAAATCATGTACTACGAATAACATGTGCCTTAAAGTGTTTCGTGAACATTTCATCCTACTAATCAGGAATATATCCATTGCGATAAAAAACATGCAGGTACTTACATCCACAAACTCTTACTCAAGTTACCTCATGTAGTTATTAAATATAAGATGGTTTTGTACAATAAAACATTCACATGGGCCTCCATCATGTAGAATAGGTTTTCCTCACAGACATCTGAAATTATAAAATACTATAGTAATTCATATAGATATAAAAATATTACTTTAATATAACTATAAAAAGAGGTAAATAAATAACGAAAGAAAATATTTGCAATTGTAGCATAAGTTTTAGCCATAACCTATCCTTTGAAACGATATCCACAAACAACAAGTTGCCTACGCACTTATTAATCACAGATACGACGAACATTAGGTTTTAAATTAAATCAAAACAACAAATTCATAGCAATAAATATAAGTATAAATATAAAAACGAACGTTATTAACGAATATTTCTCATACCAAATCAATGCAAAAGTGCAATAAGATGCTGCCAAAGTTCTTTGCTTTTGCCATGTACTAAATAAATAAGCAAAATTATCAAGCCGTCAAAGTACTAACCAAAAGCTTGCAAATAATGTTATCGCCAATGTAGATCATTAATTATCCACTAAATACTACTCTTCTTTTATCTATGATCAGAACAAGAACACTTGTTGAATCTACTTGTTAATGCGAGATGCGAAAACCATCAACGACATATGTCCATAGAAAACGAATGCTAATAATAGTAGAGCGAACAGCAAACGTAAGGGTGTCGGCACACCTGACAATAACGAGAGAGCGCAGCGGCGCTACGACGGTAATCGACGAGATTAACAGTTCCAAAAAATTTTTATTACAAAATAGCTGACCCGGCAACGTTGTTTTGCTAAGTATCAAGAAAATTAATGCTTTATTTTAAGTATATAAGGATGTGTAGTGTATAATCATAGATAAGGTGTATAATTAAAGGCTACTTGTTCAATATTATATAATTTATATTAACATTATTCGTTTGCCTATATTTTGTTAATACAATCACACTGGAAGTTTTATATACTCTCTAGGAAAAACATATACAACTATCGATCATTAACGAAGATGGAACCAGTAGTTAATAGTGGTAACTATTAAAATGATCAAAATTCGCTTAGTTATAAATTTTATATTAATGTTATTATTTAAACATTTATTTTATAATCTTAAAATAATTAATTTGATGATTTAATCGCTAGCATTCGACAAAGGTAATGAAAAGCATACAACACCTAAATTTTGTAATATCGGAAATCAAATAATAATAATTAATTATGTGTTTTAAAATAAGAAACGCTATTAATACATTTTATTTGAACGTACATTTTAAATGAATGGCATAGCAATCGGTTTGACCAGAGTCTCTGCAAACACTTTGCAAATTATAAAAGAAATTCAATTATGTGATCATGATTAAGAATTTATAATTGCAAAGATATTTTAAGAATAAATATATTCATACTTCTACGTTTAACCAAATAAGACTAGCAAATTTTAACCTGAACCATTTTTTGTAAGGGTATTCGTCCCGTATTCTGATTCGATTTGACTATCGCCAGGCGATGCAGTCCGTCGTCTGCATGTCTTTCACACTTCGGGTGCAAAATGATCGTCGTCTGCATTTCATTTACACTTTCAAGAAACACCAACTATCTGATGCTATTATAATCACTATATTTTATTATAATAAACTAATCTTAATATCAAACGTCGCCTTTTACTTAAATAATCACCGATCACACCAGTAGTTCACATTACAGAACAAATATTTAAAAGTGTAGTGGTTAAGAGAAGTAAAACGACAGTCAACCAGTTAGACGTCGCCGTAATTTTAAACTTCGCGCCCTAACAATTATAATAATAGAAGTAGAAAGATCGTAATGTATGCAAAATGTTTTCAGAAAAAAACTATATATTGAACAAATTCTTTGCAGTTTTATTATGTGTTTGTGGTGTCAATTATAAATCAACATTTAAACATGTGTATTATACTTATAATTAATAAATTGCATAGATTTCTTTACCTGATTTTTTCTATTCATAAATTAAGCTTGGGAAAAAATCAAACGATTTTTCAAAGAATCTATTTATAATCTGCAGAAATTTCAAGTAAATCTGTCCCGTTGAAAAGAAGAAGAAGAAGTTGAAAAAATCGAGTTTCGAGAAAAACATGTTTAAAGTTTTGCGGAGAATGAAACAGAGGAAATTTATCACATATATTCTTGAAGAATTAAACTTTGTGAATATCAGAATAGAACTTTGATTTCTTAAAACTTTTAGACTTAAATACCCTCTTGGTGAATATTTATTTGAGTTACACAATTTATTTTATTTAAATTTCAAGTATGAATTTCAATAACAAGTAATTTTCTAGATTCCAATGCATATAGCTTGAAAATATTATGAAAAAACTGCACAAATACTCATATTTATAATATGTATCGTTGGATAAAATGTCTATGCCTATTAATAAATTAGTAAAGTAGTAAATATTTTAATAGAATGGGACTAATAAAGTGGTTCATCTATACCAATATGTAATGCTAACATTATTATAACTAGAAAAAACTGATTCTATCCGAGTTTTTAAGTGCATTGCAATGATATATTGTAAAAATTTGTAAAAATAAGAACATACTCACATAATTATAGCTCAAGGTGATAGATCGTCTTTTTAACTTCCCGAAGGAGAAGTTTATGTTTTCATCAAAAAATCCGATTCGCTAATTTTATGTTTTCTCGACGTTTCAAGCCATTCTGAATCGAATGAGACCAAATTTGGAAAAAGTATGTGTGTGTGTGTGTGTGTGTGTGTGTATGTGTGTGTGTGCGTGTGCACTAACAGATTTTTTGCCGTAAATCGACGTTTTCTCGAAAACGGCTGGGTCGATTTCAAAAATTTAAAAGCCATTCGATGTATCTCGACGAGAACTATTGTTTGTCAGTTTTGTGCGACGATCGGCCAAGCCGTTTCTTTATAAATGGCAGAAAAGTGAAAAATTTTTCGTCTACGTTTTAGCCCGCAATTCTGAATCGATTTTGATAATTCAAAAACCGTTCGAAAGATATTGGTTGGGAATCGTGCTGATTAGTTTTTGGTAGAGATCGGCCGGGCCGTTTTCTTGTAATAAAGTTTTTTAAAAAAAAAATTTCGACGATTTTTATGATTATTTTTTTGACGATAGATACCATAGTCTTCTAGATCATACTAAAATATTACGGCCCTACGACAACTGGTTCAGCTTTAAAAATTCGTCAAAGTTTGCAAAAATCAGTATGGTCTTTTTGGCATTTGTCAAAATTAGACTTTTGATCGACGTTTTCTCAAAAACGCCTGAACCGATTTTAGAAATTTAAAAGCCATTTGATGTATTTCGGTGAGGACTATCGTTTGTCAGTTTTGTGCAACGATCTGACAAGCCGTTTCTTTGTAATTCGAAAAAACTTTTCGTACATATTTAAGCTCATCCTACCGAACCGATTTTAAAAAATCAAAAACTGTTCGAAAGATATTAGTTGGGAATGATGCTGATTAATTTTAGGTGAAAATCTACCGAGCCGTTTTCTTGTAATTAACTGTTGAAAAAAAGTGTTAAATTTACGTCGAATTTAAGCTCATCCTACCGAACCGATTTTAAAAAATCAAAAACTGTTCGAAAGATATTAGTTGGGAATGATACTGATTAATTTTAGGTGAAAATCTACCGAGCCGTTTTCTTGTAATTAACTGTTGAAAAAAAGTGTTAAATTTTCGTCGACATTTAAGCTCATCCTACCGAACCGATTTTGAAAAATCAAAAACTGTTCGAAAGATATTAGTTGGGAATGATGCTGATTAATTTTAGGTGAAAATCTACCGAGCCGTTTTCTTGTAATTAACTGTTGAAAAAAAGTGTTAAATTTTCGTCGACATTTAAGCTCATCCTACCGAACCGATTTTAAAATATCAAAAACTGTTCGAAAGATATTAGTTGGGAATGATGCTGATTAATTTTAGATGAAAATCTACCGAGCCGTTTTCTTGTAATTAACTGTTGAAAAAAAGTGTTAAATTTTCGTCGACATTTAAGCTCATCCTACCGAACCGATTTTGAAAAATCAAAAAACTGTTCGAAAGATATTAGTTGGGAATGATGCTGATTAATTTTAGGTGAAAATCTACCGAGCCGTTTTCTTGTAATTAACTGTTGAAAAAAGTGTTAAATTTTCGTCGACATTTAAGCTCATCCTACCGAACCGATTTGGGAATGATGCTGATTAATTTTAGGTGAAAATCTACCGAGCCGTTTTCTTGTAATTAACTGTTAAAAAAAAAATTAAGCCGTTTTTCATGGAACTTTTTTTGGCGATATACATCATGGTCTTATAGAACTTACTGTAATATTACGGCCTTACAACAAGTAGTTTAATTTTAAAAATTCGTCAAAGTTTGCTAAAATTATTATCGTTTTTTTTTAAAGTAGGATTAATGAAGTATATTATTTACACATTTTTTTTTGATTAAGTCGATTATTTACACATTTCGGGAAGTTCATGTAACTTGCCTCAAGGCTAAATACCAAACCAACTAGTTATCTTTCGCTATTGAACGCATGCTCTTATTATTAATATATCATTATATTATCTTATTATGCTATTATATTTTTATAATACTCTTATTTTTTATTCTAATTCTATTACCTTAAAAGTTAAATTAAGAATGATACGAATATAATTATTACTTACTGTGATGATTTTTTCTAATCTTTTACTATTTTACTCCTTACCATGCTCTTCTCCTTATTATTTTATTTAATTATACTATTATATACTCATTATATTCTTATTTTAATATAAATTTATATTTCATATTTAATTTATTATTCTATTATTATAATTATTTTATTCTATTTCTTATTTCTTAATCATATTATTATATCTTTTCTAATCATCGCAAAGGGACTTGTCCTGCAGTAAGACTCAATGACACAGTTGTGGAACAAACTCATACTTTAGGCTTACACCTGAATAAAAGACTAACTTGTAAAGAGAACATTAAGAGAAAGAAGAAGCAGCTTGAAGAGGCAAGCATAAGATATTATTGCCTCTTCGGTAGAAAATCAAAACTGGACACACATAATTAAATTACCTACCTATATAAAGTCATACTTCCAACTCATACGCTTTAATAATTCAAAGATTCCAAAATAAGGTTTAAAAGAAATTTTGAAAACACCAAAGAATGTTCCAAAATCGGTTAATACACAAGCACTAAGCTCAGTCAAGGATGGAATAATTGCCTTTTCACTTAAATATTAAAATCGTACACTTGCTCGCTAGAAAACTTCACAACAACTCCACCAGGACCAGGTTGAAAAGAAAATTTCTTCTGCATTAATCAACAATAAATAAGATCTTCAACAATCACTGGCAATGGTCAGATGATTTGTTTTTCCAACGCCTACTGTTTTCTATCAATTTTTTTACTAATTTTATATCAAATATTCTACTCGTCCGTTTCGAGGCAGTTGTAAAAATAACTAGTTGGTTTGGTATTTAGCCTTGAGGCAAGTTACATGAACTTCCCGATATATTTGAATAATCGACTTAATCAATATAAAATAAATTAATTTATGAGTCATTAAAAGTATTTCGAGTGGATTTATTACACATAATTGAAAACGAACGAACACTTTGACTCGGAGTATTTTCTAAAAGCAAATTTTCAAAAATCAATAATTTTTATAATTGAACCAGTTTTCAGGACTTTAATGGTTTATTATGTTCAAGACCAAGTACTCTATCATTATACCAAGTAAATAGTCTAATTTTAATTTTGACAATAGTCAAAAGAGCTACTCATTTTCTCAAACTTTGATGAATTTTTAAAATCAAACGATTTGTCGTAAGGCCGTAATATTTCAGTAAGTTCTATAAGACCATGGTATATATCGCTAAAAAAATTCCATAAAAATCGGCTTAAATTTTTTTTTTCAACAGTCAATTACAGGAAAACGGCTCGGTAGATTTTCACCTAAAACTCATCAGTATCATTCCCAACTAATATCTTTCGAACAGTTTTTGATTTTTTAAAATCGGTTTGGTAGGATGAGCTTAAATGTGGACCAAAAGTTTAACACTTTTTTTTAAATTACAAAGAAACGGCTTGGCAGATCGTCGCACAAAAACTGACAAACGATAGTCCTCACCAAAATACATCAAATGGCTTTTAAATTTCTGAAATCGGTTCAGGCGCTTTTGAGAAACGTCGATCAAAAGTCTAATTTTGACAAATGTCAAAAAAACTACCAATTTTGCAAACTTTGACGAATTTTAAAGCTAAACGAGTTGTCGTAGAGCCGTAATATTTTAGTATGACCTAGAAAACTATGGTATCTACCGTCAAAAAAAAAATCATAAAAATCGTCGAATTTTTTTTTTTTAAAAACGTTATTACAAGAAAACGGCCCGGCCGATCTTTACCAAAAACTAATCAGCACGATTCCCAACCAATATCTATCGAATGGTTTTTGAATTTTCAGAATCGATTCAGAATTGCAGGCTAAAACGTGGACGAAAAATTTTTCACTTTTCTGCAATTTACAAAGAAACGGCCCGGCCGATCGCCGCACAAAACTGAAAGACGATAGTCCTCATCGAGATACATCAAATGGCTTTTAAATTTTTGAAATCGGTCCAGCCGTTTTGGAGAAAACGTCGATTTACGGCAAAAAATCTGTTCACACACACACACACACACACACATACTTTTTCCAAATTTGATCTCATTCGATTCAGAATGGCTTGAAACGTCGAGAAAACATAAAATTAGCGATTCGGATTTTTTGATGAAAACATAAACTTCTCCTTCGGGAAGTTAATTATCTAATAAAAAACAACTATATCCATAATTAAACAGTATAATTATATATAATAATTTTATCTATGTTTAGGTTTTGGGTTTTATCATTACGATTGTCGTACGTAGCGACAATCGTAACCTAGTGGTAGTGTGCCGATGCCCTTACATTTGCTCCCCAAGTTACTTCGTTATTCTTCGTTAACCGTAATTTATGTCGCTCGGTGCTTCGGATGTGTTTCAACATGACTGTTTTGGGTATTATATTGCCTAGAGTTTGGAAATTCTATTTTGTTTATGTTCAGTGTTTTAATGGACGATGAATGACCTTAATTGGCGATATAATTATTTACAGGCTTATGGTTAGTATTTTAATGAATAATCATTAAGCTTATTAGATTAATTTCGTGAATAAAGCACATAACTTCGACAGCATTTTATTCTGCATTTGCTTGTGAATTTCGTATTTATTTTTGTGCCATGCTATTAATTTATTTTAAACTTAGTTTGTCTTATTTATGATTGTTAAGTGAGTATGTACTTCGTTGTTCTACGATATTGTTTCAATTTCAGGGTGAGGTTATGACAAAGCACATGCTAAATATATTTTAACAATTTCTTTTATGGGCATTTCATCTTTTCTTTCTTTTTAATTCCATTTAAAATGGAAATCGTTTTTAATACTATTTAAAATGGGAATCCAAACAATAGTTGTTTGGAAAGTAGCTTCGTTGTTTTACCACATATTTAATTGTATTTTTTAAAAAACATCATACCTGAGCCCTATAATTATTATATGATTTGAAACTTGTTAAGGTTGTATTAAGGTATGTAAAAAATGCTGATCAATTATGCACAGTTGTTGTTGGATGCTGTCTCTGTAAATATGGAAACAATTAGCTGCATTGTCTACATATTTTACTGTTTAACTGTAAAAAACATTACAAATGATAAAAATTATCAAATTCAATTGTTCATGACCACTCGAAAGGTCTAGGATTTTATCAAAGCTCAATGTATGAGTTTCCCAGGTTCTCATAGAGAGAAACCTGTGTCGTCGCATTAATATCTGCGATTCACTTCTGAAACGTCCTGAAAATGATTGGTTTTTGAAAAAAATTACCACTAGGAATGAAAAATGTATGAGATTTTAAGTCATGTCTGTTTCCAGTTATTTCAAGATAGCATAACGGTTAATTCAGATGCCTTCTGTGATCAGCTGAATAAACTATGGGATATACTTCATGGAAAATGAACTATATGATATGACTTCAACTTCTATACCGTGAATGGTACACAATGCCACACCCACCGTATTCTCCAGACATGTCATAATCGGACTATTATTTGTTTCTGTTACTAAAATAATATTAGACTGTAAAAACCTTTGCTTCAAATGAGGGGGAGTCCAGAAGCATCTTTATCAGTTTTTTGTTAATAACAACCAAAAAATTTGATCACGGAATTACACTACTTCTAGAAATTTGAATGAAGATGTCTGAGTTAAATGGCCAATACATAAGTTAATACAGTATTTCTTTATTACACAAAAATGACTTGTTAAAAAATCTATAAAAACTGAAACTACTTTTGGAACAACCTAATATCTTTATTTTTTATATGAAATATTATAATAGTTTTTATTTTTAGGTGTCGGTGAAGAAATGCTATTCAACATGATGAATGTTTTACATAACAAAATTATCCTCTATTTAGGAGCTATTTGAGGTAACTGGGGTAAGAGATCATATTAAGTAAGTGTTTGCATGTTTTTATAACAGAGTTAATTTGATCGCAATAATTAAATATGTTGTAATTATGAAACATTTTAAGACACATTTTATCTCTAGTTGGCAAAAAATTGATTTGCTTTCTCCAATATTAATTAATTCACCTGATGATCTGATATCATTTTATTAATTTATATATTTTCTATCTTAAATGGTTTTGTTTACTTATTACTGTTCAGTTTAACACATTGTTGACCAACCATTTTATTGATAATTTCTCATGTCACTGAGTATTGTTTTGTAATTGGATGTGGAAGTAAATAATTTAAAACAAATTTCATTACTAGATTTACCAGCCATTTTGTCTCTTTTTTTTTAATACCAGTCAAAATGACTGGTCAGAAAGGAAACATGTTTATTGTGACATTAAGTTGAACAAAACTGATTACAGTAGTTAAGTAAACTTATAGATATCATCGAATAATAAAAACACTTGATATTTTATAGATTTTATAGATATTTTGTGATGCAATAATTAATCAAGTTTTTGGTATCTTTCTCTTGTTTGTGCATAAAATTCCAGCTAGATTTAAGTTTGAATGCTAGAAGCATTCTTATAAAAAAAATTATCAAGTGTAAAAGTTTTACCCTTCATAGTATATGATTCGAGAAGTTTCATTTGATTAATTTGCTAACAGGGGTTGATGCATTTTGGGCTTAAACTTTTCCTAAATAAGGGCAGCCATTTACCCCATGTTTTGTCTCTACATCAGATGCCAATGAGAATTTTATACAAAATTTATAATGTTCATTTGGCATATACTAGGTAAATCTGCATAAGACCTTATTGGAAAAATTTGTGATATATAATGTGAGTATTATAAATAGTATTACAATTACCTATGTGTAATGGTACACAAATTTTTTTACAAAAGTTTTGCTGGTCTTATAAGCAATAACAACAGCTATGTTACTTATTTATTATATTAATTTTATTACAAAAAACAATTATAATTACCCATGATATAAGAATATAATTAACCATGTATAATATAACAATACATTTTTCTTTTTTTTTAATTTTAATATATAGAACTATTAAATAATTAATATCTAGCAATAATGATAAATAATAACATACATTTAAATAAATAAGAGTACAAAGGATAGAATTAACATTAAAATAATATCCGCAGTATGATATATAACAATGCATAACATAAATAAAATGTTATCTAATTATTAACTGTAACACTAAATTATATTTCATGGAAGTAACATAGTTGTGAAGAAGTATCAAGATTAACTTGTGCCGATGTAATTAGTTGTTTTATTGGTGTATTATGAACATCGGTATCTTTATTGAATTCAAGTTAGAGGACATTAGTACTATAGATGAATTTAACAGAGGAATAGGATACCTGTAAAATATTTGAGATTTTGAAGAGAATTTATAAATTTGAAGAGAGTTTATATAGAAACAAACTGTTAGTATATCAGTAAAACGACGCGGGTAAGATATATGCTGATTTCATTTAGTAATATATTGTGGCCAAAGTTATGCTCGGATTAAATTTGGTGTGTTCTGAAAGTAGATATTCTAGTAATTATTGTTGAACCTTCTCTACGCATCGGAGTTATTACTAAGCTGAGGTACCAATAATCGATTGATCGAAGTTTGGAAACATACTAATGCAAAGTACATGCTAATTAGTGACTGATTGTTTTAAATTTGTTACAGTTGCCTACCTCATTCTGCTAACACATTTATGTGCATTGTTTTACACACATCTGTATTGATATTAATCACAAAGATTTATTATAA
>NW_020538400.1:0-2500 GCF_003426905.1 Ctenocephalides felis
GGCTTAGCCCGTAAAAAGGCGGCCCAACTCAAAAATCCTACCAAGGTGCTCTTCACCGAGTGTCGAGGTGGGCCGGTACGTTTGAACAAATTAGAGTGCTTAAAGCAGGCTCATTCGCCTGAATATTGTGTGCATGGAATAATGGAATAGGACTCGGTTCTATTTTGTTGGTTTTCGAATTCCGAGGTAATGATTAATAGGGACAACTGGGGGGCATTCGTATTGCGACGTTAGAGGTGAAATTCTTGGATCGTCGCAAGACGGACAGAAGCGAAAGCATTTGCCAAATGTGTTTTCATCAATCAAGAACGAAAGTTAGAGTTCGAAGGCGATCAGATACCGCCCTAGTTCTAACCATAAACGATGCCAGCTAGCGATCCGCCGAAGTTCCTCCGATGATCGGCGGGCAGCTTCCGGGAAACCAAAGCTTTTGGGTTCCGGGGAAGTATGGTTGCAAAGCTGAAACTTAAAGGAATTGACGGAAGGGCACTACAAGGAGTGAGCCTGCGGCTTAATTTGACTCAACACGGGAAACCTCACCAGGTCCAGACACCGGAAGGATTGACAGATTGAGAGCTCTTTCTTGATTCGGTGGGTGGTGGTGCATGGCCGTTCTTAGTTGGTGGAGTGATTTGTCTGGTTAATTCTGATAACGAACGAGACTCTAGCCTGCTAAATAGACGTACTTTCTGGTATCGCAAAGACCCTCCGCTTCGGCTTCGGTCGTTGTTGGTTGTGGTTCTCACTACCGGCGTACAAATATATCTTCTTAGAGGGACAGGCGACATTTAGTCGCACGAAATTGAGCAATAACAGGTCTGTGATGCCCTTAGATGTTCTGGGCCGCACGCGCGCTACACTGAAGAGATCAGCAGGTTTTCCTTGGCCGAAAGGTCCGGGTAATCCGTTGAAGCCTCTTCGTGCTAGGGATTGGGGCTTGCAATTCTTCCCCATGAACGAGGAATTCCTAGTAAGCGCGAGTCATAAGCTTGCGTTGATTATGTCCCTGCCCTTTGTACACACCGCCCGTCGCTACTACCGATTGAATTATTTAGTGAGGTCTTCGGACCGGTGCGCGGCAGCGTTTCGACATTGCCGATGTTGCTGGGAAGATAACCAACTTGATTATTTAGAGGAAGTAAAAGTCGTAACAAGGTTTCCGTAGGTGAACCTGCGGAAGGATCATTAACGTACATTTACTATTAAGTGAATGAAACGTGTGCTATATGTCGCAATATAATGTTGCAGACTAAATGTTGTGCGCTCCCATAGTATAATATACTGTGGGCAAAAGCCTCTGGCAATGATCATTCGTTTCATTAACGTTTGACCGGAGCTAGTCGCAAAATATTGCGCAGTGTGCAAAAGCAGCGTGACGCAGTTTACAACCGCTTAGCGCTCTTATGCATTGTGTGAGAGCACTGCCATGTATATCTGCTCGGTATCGCCAGATGCCTGAGCGAATGACGAAGTTCGTTGTGAAAACGGCGTTCTTTTTGAATATTATACTTTAAACGCATAGCTCAATCAATTCTTTGGGCGCTAGATGAAAGTCTAGTGTTTTAAAGTCGATTGTAGTAAACGCTTGCGTTAGTATTCTATATACTCTGCACATTTTATTCAAATTGTGCGAATTTGAACATTCGCTTCATTGCGTTGTTTTAAGAAAATGAAAAATCAGCGAAAGCAGATTTTTCAATCTCACACACAGTGAAATATTCATATTTCAATTTTGAAACGAGATTTTGTATCTCGGACCGAAACGCGAAAGCTTTACGGTGTACTAATTGTAACCATAATAATCATACTAGTTTCAGAATCGCCCGAGTTATCTTAAACGATTTCGAGGGGATCACGATCGAAACATGTATAAATATATATAAAATCACCCTGAACGGTGGATCACTTGGCTCGTGGGTCGATGAAGAACGCAGCTAATTGCGCGTCGACATGTGAACTGCAGGATACATGAACATTGACATTTCGAACGCACATTGCGGTCCTCGGATACTGTTCCCGGACCACCTCTGGCTGAGAGTCGTATAACATTACCAGACTGCCGCTTGCTTTAAACGGCTTGCCGGCGAATGATGGAGTTTCGCGTAAATGCGTGCTCTTAAATAATTCACTCAACGTGTGAGCCAGTCCACTTTGCAACATCGGACATTACCGTTCGTTGACGTTCTGTGGGATTACGGCGGGTTGTGTGTCCTAGAGATTTTATATTCTTGCGACCCTCCCGATAACCGGAAACCCGAACTCTTCGAAATGCGGTTTCGTTCCGGCAAATTTGGACGATTCAAAGGTTCCTCGTCGATTTTGTGTGCGCTTGCTTACTAACGTTTGCGAGCACATCATAATCATAATACGACCTCAGAGCAGATGAGATTACCCGCTGAATTTAAGCATATTACTAAGCGGTGGAAAAGAAACTAACTAGGATTCCCTTAGTAGCGGCGAGCGAACAGGGAAGAGCCCAGCACTAAATCCCGCGGCCGGA
>NW_020538400.1:5000-9796 GCF_003426905.1 Ctenocephalides felis
TAACTATGACTCTCTTAAGGATCCCATTAGTCCGAGGTGCGGTGTCAAGCAGGGAGATCCTCTGTCTCCGGTCCTCTTCAACATGATCACGAACAGGATGATTGAAAGAACCCCACCAGAAATCGGGGTCAATGTTGACGGATGCTTCTACAATATTCTTGCCTTTGCCGACGACCTAGTCTTGGTAGCATCGTCGGTCGGAGGTTTGCAGAAGTTATTAGATCATGCCGGTCAATACATGTCTAACTGTGGCTTAATTATAAACAACAACAAGTCATTTACAGTTACGGTCAAGAACGTGCCGCACGTCAAAAAGTCGATAATAGATAAAACAACTACATTTAGCTGCAACGGTCAAACACTACCCGCACTCACAAGAGTGGATAGCTGGAGCTACCTCGGTGTCCAGTTTAATCCCGAAGGTGCAAACCTAGGGAACATGAGATTAAAATTACTAACAATCATTGACAAATTAACTAAGGCACCGTTAAAGCCTCAACAAAGACTTTTTGCGCTACGAACTGTAGGCATACCCAGAATACTCCACCAACTAGTATTGGGTCATGCAAAAATCGGGTACCTCAAAACGCTGGACGGATTGATAAGAAAAGCCATAAGATCATGGCTAAGACTACCCAACGACGTAACATTAGCGTACTTTTATGCCCACTGTAGAGAGGGCGGTTTATCAATTCCATCCCTCAGGTGGCTCGTACCCCTTAGACGCAAAAATAGAATCCAGAACTTGAACTCTACCGACTCAAGCTTCCACAAGCTCGAGATCGCAAAATGTGAGAAAATGCTACATGACAACAACACCGTCATAAGCTCTCAAAAAGAATTGGATGAGAAATGGGCCCGCACACTTCATAAGTCAGTGGACGGAAACCCACTTAAACACTCAGCCAAAACACCATCCCAACATCGATGGATTACAGAGGGCAACAAACTTCTCACTGGCAGAGACTTCGTAAACTGTGTAAAATTCAGAATAAATGCGATGCCCACAAGGTCACGTACAACGAGAGGGAGAATGGAGGACAGATACTGCAGGGCAGGTTGTAATGCCTTGGAGACACTGGATCATGTTCTCCAAACTTGTCACAGAAGCCATCGCCAACGCATTGAACGCCACAATGCAGTAACCAACTATGTAAAGAGGGCACTAGAGAAATCTCATTCAAAAGTTGATCTTGAGCCATCCTTCAAAACAACCGAAGGAACTAGGAAGCCTGACCTAATAGCGGCACAGGACGGGAAGGTCATAGTATTAGACACCCAAATAGTAGGAAGCTCTGCCGACTTGGCAGCTTCACATAAGAGGAAGATAGATTATTACAAGCCGCTGGTAGACATGATAAGGACAAGGTATAATGCAACTGAGGTAAACTTCAACACGATAACCCTTAACATCAGGGGTGTTTGGTATGAAAAATCGGCGGAGTTCCTAACATCAAATAAAATACTTGGGAAGGACGAACTCAAAATTGTTTCAACCAGAGTTATCATCGGAGGACTTAACGGGTTCGCAAAATGGTCAAAAACAACGACAGTTAAGAAGAAAAGACAGGGAATTGGATGACCAAGTATATTAATGCGTGCTGCCTGCGCCACCATCCTCCAGGCACAAAACTAGGAGTTAGGTTTAGTGGGTATTGCCTTCGGGTCGAGTCCCACACTGCCTGGTCAACCTGGCGACCGGCGTGCGTAAATGCATTCCCCTCCTAGCCAAAAAAAAAAAAAAAAAAAAAAAAAAAAAAAAAAAAAAAAATAGCCAAATGCCTCGTCATCTAACTAGTGACGCGCATGAATGGATTAACGAGATTCCCACTGTCCCTATCTACTTTCTAGCGAAACCACTGCCAAGGGAACGGGCTTGGAAAAATTAGCGGGGAAAGAAGACCCTGTTGAGCTTGACTCTAGTCTGGCATTGTAAGGAGACATGAAAGGTGTAGCATAAGTGGGAGATAGTAATATCGTCGGTGAAATACCACTACTTTCATCGTTTCTTTACTTACTCGATTGGGCGGAAAGCGTGCGTCGAAAACTTGCGTTCCGACTGTCACGGTTTTCTAGAGCCAAGCGCATAAGAGTGGTGTGAGCCATTGCGCCGATCGCCAACAATACTCTAGCGTGATCCGATTCGAGGAAACTGCTAGGCGGGGAGTTTGACTGGGGCGGTACATCTGTCAAATAATAACGCAGGTGTCCTAAGGCCAGCTCAGCGAGGACAGAAACCTCGCGTAGAGCAAAAGGGCAAATGCTGGCTTGATCCCGTTGTTCAGTGTGCACAGGGACTGCGAAAGCATGGCCTATCGATCCTTTTGGCTTGAAGAGTTTTCAGCAAGAGGTGTCAGAAAAGTTACCACAGGGATAACTGGCTTGTGGCAGCCAAGCGTTCATAGCGACGTTGCTTTTTGATCTTCGATGTCGGCTCTTCCTATCATTGCGAAGCAGAATTCGCCAAGCGTTGGATTGTTCACCCACAAATAGGGAACGTGAGCTGGGTTTAGACCGTCGTGAGACAGGTTAGTTTTACCCTACTGATGAATCGTCGTTGCGATAGTAATCCTGCTCAGTACGAGAGGAACCGCAGGTTCGGACATTTGGTTCACGCACTCGGTCGAGCGGCCGGTGGTGCGAAGCTACCATCCGTGGGATTATGCCTGAACGCCTCTAAGGCCGTATCCTTTCTAGACAAAGTAAGCAACGATATCTCTAGAGTCTCGTGAGTCGAAAGGCTCAATACAATGTGATTTATTAGGTATTCGGCACACGCCGTTTATCGCACGAGCCATTTTTAGCCGAATGGGGCGCTGGACAGGGGCGATATCCGTCCGTTATATCTGTCTTGCCTATAGCGGTCGATCATGGGTCACTAGTTCGATGTAGAGACTCGGAATCGTTTGTAAACGACTTAGGTACCTGGCGGGGTGTTGTACTCGGCAGAGCAGTTACCACGCTGCGATCCGTTGAGACTCAGCCCTTGGCTTGGGGATTCGTCATGTTGGCTTGACGTCACCCCACGCTATTAGAGCATAAGCCTTAAGCCGTCGCATTGCAGCATGCCACAATCAGTAGGCTTGACAGTCGAAAACTTGTACATGCTGTACATGTGACACTTCTTCGGTATCTACCTAGCTATTTTGTACAACGTGCGTGAGTCAGCACGTAAATCAAAACTTATCGACAAATTCCAATACTAGAAATATTCATTATTTCTTTCAATAACCATAATGTCAAGAGAATAGTTATAAATATTTTGTAAGTTTACGAAATATATGTTTTTAAGAGAAACTTTTCATAATTTTTTAATATAAATATATGATATAATTTATTAAATTCTAAATAGGGAGAATGTTTTTTGCTAAATTTCTTGGAAATGCGTACAAGTTGCTAATAAGCAAAGTACGTATAAGTTATCTATAATGCAAAATGCGTGCAAGTTGTCAATGTGTAAAATACGTGCAAGTTGTCAATTTGCAGAATGCGTGCAAGTTGTCAATTTGCAGAATACGTGTAAGTTGTCAATGTGCAAAATACGTGCAAGTTGCTATTTTTATTTAATTTTTGTAATATACTCTAAATAATTAGTAACTTCCAACCTATAAATATTTCGATTCTTTTATAATAAAATATTCAGTATATTTATTTCCTTTTTAACAAAATATTCAGTATTTATATATAATTTCAAACTACATCTAGTAAACTTTTAAGGGACATTTGCGAGTAAGCCTAACCTAGAATCATGCATCGAAACAGGTTAAAAACATTTTCCGGCTTTTTGAAATCAGTAACTTACGGGTACATCAGACTACATCAAGTAAACTTTAGGGGACATTTGCGAGTAAGCCTAACCTAGAATCATGCATCGAAACAGGTTAAAAACATTTTCCGGCTTTTTGAAATCAGTAACTTACGGGTACATCAGACTACATCAAGTAAACTTTAGGGGACATTTGCGAGTAAGCCTAACCTAGAATCATGCATCGAAACAGGTTAAAAACATTTTCCGGCTTTTTGAAATCAGTAACTTACGGGTACATCAGACTACATCAAGTAAACTGTTAGGGGACATTTGCGAGTAAGCCTAACCTAGAATCATGCATCGAAACAGGTTAAAAACATTTTCCGGCTTTTTGAAATCAGTAACTTACGGGTACATCAGACTACATCAAGTAAACTTTAGGGGACATTTGCGAGTAAGCCTAACCTAGAATCATGCATCGAAACAGGTTAAAAACATTTTCCGGCTTTTTGAAATCAGTAACTTACGGGTACATCAGACTACATCAAGTAAACTTTTAGGGGACATTTGCGAGTAAGCCTAACCTAGAATCATGCATCGAAACAGGTTAAAAACATTTTCCGGCTTTGAAATCAGTAACTTACGGGTACATCAGACTACATCAAGTAAACTTTTAGGGGACATTTGCGAGTAAGCCTAACCTAGAATCATGCATCGAAACAGGTTAAAAACATTTTCCGGCTTTTTGAAATCAGTAACTTACGGGTACATCAGACTACATCAAGTAAACTTTTAGGGGACATTTGCGAGTAACCTAACCTAGAATCATTCAATCGAAACGGTAAAAACATTTTCCGGCTTTTGGAAATCAGTAAACTTACGGGTACATCAAGACTACATCAAGTAAACTTTTAGGGGGGACATTTGGCGAGTAAGCCTAACCTAGAATCAATGCATCGAAACAGGTTAAAACATATTCCGGCTTTTGAACCAGTAACTTACGGACAATCAGTACTACTCATCAAGTAACTTTTAGGGGACATTTGCG
>NW_020538401.1:0-79757 GCF_003426905.1 Ctenocephalides felis
AACCATCTTAGAGACGGAAGGGATAACCCACCATCTCTGTCTCTTGCATAAAAGTACGCGTTAGTTGTGTCTGTTGGTAGCCTCAGCCAGGATCTTACGGCTTTTCTTATAGTTGTGTCAAGGCCTTTAAGAAGCCCAAGTCCCCAGTAGAAATACTCTGAGCTGGAGATGATTTTAATGCAAGCTAAATATTTGAAGTGTAGCTTATGTTAAATAATGTTGAGCCCACGTTCACAACGTGCGATTAGTATGAGCTGAATATGAGACGATTCATATTAGATTCACATGAATTTTCCATATTGCTAAATGTGGAACGAATATGAGCGATATATGATATGTTTTACATATGATTTTTCGATATGCTGAATGTGGGATATATATGAGAAACTGAATATGAGTTTTACATGGTTTATTCACATTGCTAAATATAAGCTGTGTATGAGAGTACTAATATTGTAGGATTTAGAATATAGAATTATTCACATACAAATCATTTAAGATTTTGCTAATAAAGAACGAATGTGGATTATGTTTTTCTTGTATTTCTCAATAGGGATGGAAAATATGGTTTCTCATTTTGTAGAATCGGTATGGAAAATATAATTTTTTTTGTAAAATCTACTTTCCGAAATTATTAATCATATGTTATGATATATCTATTTATATTTTTAACTTTGTGTTTTATATTGTTCCATGAAACTTTCATGCATAGACAATTACAATATCACATGCACAGATATATTATTATAATAATGAATTTATATCTTTATAAAGTTATGTTCAAATATAATATTATAAATATGTTTTGCCATTGATAAAAATTAAGATAGTAACAATATAATACAAATATTATTACTACAATTATTAAATACAATATTAGCTGCAGTTATATTTAAATTATTATTATAAATATAACTTAAATATAGAAAAATAAATTTGCGCTTGACAAAATATTGTGGATTTATTCGACAAAATGTCCTTTTTATCAATGTGTGTGTGCAGGCCAGAGGCTGCGAGTGAACCTTTTGTGCACTGCTTGTGTGTCCCTTTCAAGTACATGCAAAAGTGCAGCTCTCTCTTTCTCCCCTGCTGCGTTCAGTTATGGCCAAATACAACAGTTATGTATGGTAAATAAATCGGCATCGATTTATTAACCAAAATTAATAAATTTATTAATTTTTAAACTAATACACTTCGTAGAATATTCGACAGAGATTGTGTCCCTGATTTTTGACTCACTAGCCTAGCATAAAAACTTCGCTGTTTATTATATATAATATATCAAGATATATATATATATATATATATATATATATATATATATTTATAATTTATAGATTACGTTTTTAAAAGAACGTGAAAACAGGTTATCATTAAAACGCTGGAAAAATATTATAAAAGATGTACTGCCTGATATTTATTTACTGATATCTATTTCCGCATAAATAAATAAATAAATATATATATATATATATATATATATAATACCTTAATTAACTCATATTTTTATTGTATTGAATATAAATACTTGAACCGCACATTAATCATCAGTGTCATACTGTGTTATACCGTTATACCAACTATCGAAATTCGACACACGCACACATAGAAACGCGTCTTCTTTGGCACAAGCAAGAAATTTCTCGAAGCGTTGTTCCAGAAGTTTGTTAAATCTTTAAGTAACTAGCTGTAAGTGGAATTCTGTCTTAAGGCAATTAAGGCATCGTGCCTTAAGGCAAATTGCTGGAACTTCCCGTACCAAAAATTATTATTTTTTTAAAAACGATTAACATTTTTGAAAAAAAAAATTACTTTGAAAAAATAAGATTTTTGAGAAACTATAAATTGGACAAAAAATTACTTTTTTTTGAAAAAAATTTTTTTAAAAAAAAATTTTTTTTTTAATTTTTTTTTTTTGAAAATGTTTTTTTTTTTTATTTTGACATATTGTGGAAGATCTGAACTTTCTTTTCAAAGCAATCAATCGTACTGCTTTAACGGCATAGAGACAAAATATAAAGCGCGTAAGCGCCGCTTCGCTGTCTAAAGCATAAGCATTGTTACGGAACCCATAGGAATGTTAACAAATTGTATACTTATTGTTAAAATCTCTATAAAATATCTGATAATTTTATGAGCATATGTCTAATGATCATTTTTGACCGCCAAATGGCTCATTTTTTTACTTTTTCCTCCATATCTCCGAATCCGCTAGACCTACCTTCATGAAAATTTTATCGATTCTTCATCTTGTCAATACAAGTGAAATGTTTTTTGAATTATTCAAATCGGACGCTCCGTTCTCTCAAAAACTGAGCTACCGTTTTCGGCACTTTTTGCCCCGTATCTTTGGAACGGCTAGACCTGCCTTCGCCAAAAACTAATCAGCACGTCTCCTTATCAATACGAATCGAATGTTTTTTGAATTATTCAAATCGGTTGACCAGTGTTCCCGAAATCGTCGACGAAAATTTGTATCCGCACATACATACACACACATACATACATACACACACACACACACACACACACATACATCCATTTTTTCTAAGGTATGCCAAAATGTTCAGAAACCTCTGAAACGTAAAGATATATAAAAATTTTCATTTTCGATTTTTTTGCGATTACTATAACTTGCCCTACGGGAAGTTAATAAACAATAATAATAGTGTGTAAACTGTGATAAAATTAATAAAAGTTAATGTGTGAATAAAATATTATTTGTGAAATTAAAAACGAAACTTGGTGTGTGAAATTGTAGTGAATAACAGAATTATTGGTGTATAATATGAAATAATAATTTGTTATAACCTCACTGACATGGAAAATCAAGTGAACTCTTAATATCTCAAATGATTAGTACTTATACATAAACAAACATTAATTATGGCACGAAAAGTTATATCATAAATATTAAATATATTTTTAATATTTTATATCCTATAATCATGGAAAATAATATGTAGAGTAGACTATAATAAAATTAATTATGGCACAAAATGTTATTTTATAAATACTAAATATATTTTGAATATTATATATCCTATAGTCATGAAAAATTATTTGAAAATTGTAATAAAATTGATGAAATTCAATATATTGTCTATTTAAACATAGTATATATTTATTCAGAATACATAATTTTTTTTATTAATGGTGTTTGTTCAATATTAATTGAATAATATTTAATATTTCAGAATATAGGGTCAATAATTTTGAATATGGTTTATATAAATTTTTCAATATGGTATAAATATTATTTCCACATATTCTCCTTTCATTCGGAATATGAGCGTAATATGGAAAAATGTTAAGCAAATCGTATAAGCTAAATATCATATTCCCGCATTCGTCCCTCATTACGAATCTGAGCGGAATATGACCGAATGTTAACAAAATCATATGGGCTCAATATTTGAAAATCATATTTAGCTTACATAAAAATCATATTCAGATCAGATTCATTGCTACTAGGGGTGTGGTGTTACCCAGCGTCAATTGGTGGAGTAGTCTAGGAATCCCGACTGTTCTTAAGGCGAATAGCCGTTGCTGGGGTTTTATTGGTGCTTTGGATAGCTTTCCAATAATGCTCTGTAACTTCTCTTTCAGGTCGCACAATACGGCACCTTCCGGAGTAAAAGATACACCTAGATAGGTCCATATTTCTACCCTGGAGAGAGCAGGTAAATCACGACCACCACACCTGAACTTAATGCTCTTATCAATAATCGATTTCTTTGCGTGTGGCACATTTCTGATGGTAATAGAGAATGACTTGGCGTTGTTAACTATAAGGCCACACTTTGATAGAAAGTCGTCAGCGTGGTCAAGCAGTACTTGAAGACCTTTTTGAGACGATGCCACAAGGACAATATCGTCCGCAAAGGCTAAGATATTTAGCGTCATTCCCTCCATCATAACCCCGATCTCAGGTGGGGCACTTTCAATAAGTCTGTTAATAATAAGATTGAACAAAACTGGTGACAAAGGGTCTCCTTGTTTCACACCGCTCCTCGGACTAATGGGATCCGAGTACCAGTTTTCATACCGGAGTCTTGTCCAGCTGTTCGTATAGGTATTATTAATGTAATCCACACATCTATCAGGAAGGTTGTAAAATTTTAAGGTATCAATTAGTGCCTTATGTGATACCGAATCAAACGCTTTTGCGACGTCGATTGAAGCAATAAATACAGGTTTAAATTTTTGCCTGTGATACTTTAGTAAATAATCAAGTGCGAATATGTTATGTGCACATCCATCGATCGGCTGGAAAGCTGTTTGTCTATTATCAATTTTATTGGACTCTGTCATTCGTTTAGCTAGTATCTAATGGAAATGCCTTGTAATCACTGATGAGACCGTAATCGGTCTGAAGTCACCGGGATTCTCAGCATTATCCTTTTTGGGAATCAGCGTAGTGTAAGATTCCAGTAGTTGTTCGGGGATGTTTCCCATGAACAAGAATATGTTATACAGGTTTACCAAGGTGTTTGTTGGTATCGATCTTAAAAGGCTAGCTGATATCCCGTCCGGTCTGGGCGCTGAATTTTTGGCCGGGTAGCTCTTAATTATTTCATTTGGGATTATAGGCTTCCATATGTGCGAGAGATCTTGGGTTCTCGCTTTTTCCGACCCGGGCGATAGCGTAGAATCTCCGGTCATAACGTTGGTCCAGAATTGTGTCATTGTGTCTGCTGAAGGTTTGTTAGAGACAACTTTGTTATCTAGAATAAATTGGACACACTTCGTTGGGTTTCTCGCCCAATGTAGTTGAGTAATTTTGTATTGGTGCCTCCTAAGTTCTCTCTTATTTTGTCTTTTAGGGTGCTTTCCTCTTTTTGTGCTTTTGATGTGATTTGGTGGTGATTTGTTCTTCTGAGGATAGATTGACTTAAGATAGTCAGCAACTCTTACTTTTAGATCGCTTAGCGTTATTGCGCTAACTGAGTGGCAGATATTCGTCAGAATTTTATCATTAAATTTTTCTACTGTATTTGAGACTGCCTGTGACAGTGCCTCTAATAGTGCGTTACCGGTGGTATCTGTAGTAACCGGAGAACAAGGCTCGGTGTTATTTTGGTTTGACATCATATTAACGAAATCAGTAACCTGCCTTTTATACTTCGGTGATCTCCTTTGGCCTTTAATGGCCAAGAGAGATCGACCGGGTGTAACAGACAGAAGGGCTTTGTTTATATGGGAAGATCCCTTAATCACTAAAGCTGCTTTTTCCTTAGCCATGAGCGCTTGTTCCTCTTCCGTCCATCTGGCTTTCTTTGGCAGCAAGATAGATCGGCGGGGGGCCTAGACACGGGACCGAGCTCGGATCTAAGTCACAAGGACAATTTAACCTCGCCCAGGCCCGGCACATCGGCCTACGCCCGCTTCCCAACCAAGCCCGGCACGCCCCGATCTTCAGAGCCAATCCTTATCCCGAAGTTACGGATCCAATTTGCCGACTTCCCTTACCTACATTTATCTATCGACTAGAGGCTCTTCACCTTGGAGACCTGCTGCGGATATGGGTACGAACCGGCGCGACACCTACCGTGGCCCTCTCCTGGATTTTCAAGTTCCGAGGGGAAGATACGGACACCGCCGCAACTGCGGTGCTCTTCGCGTTCCAAACCTTATCTCCCTTCTAGAGGATTCCAGGGAACTCGAACGCTCATACAGAAAAGAAAACTCTTCCCGTATTTCCCGACGGCGTCTCCAGGTCATTTTGGGTTACCCCGACGAACTCTCTTGCGAGGGCCCGACTTGTAAACGGTTCCGCTGCCGGGTTCCGGAATAGGAACCGGATTCCCTTTCGCCCGATGGGTGTGAAATTTTATTCAAAATAAAATACACCGACATCAACATAGGATTTCTCCTGGGCCTCGCTGGAGTATTTGCTACTACCACCAAGATCTGCACCGATGGCGGCTCCAGGCAGGCTTACGCCCAAACCCTTCTGCGCACACCACCGCGACCCTCCTACTCACCAGGGCGTCAAAACGAACTATTATGAACGTTTCTCATGCCTTGGCGGCCGAGTACAGGCACGACGCTTCATCGCCATCCATTTTCAGGGCTAGTTGCTTCGGCAGGTGAGTTGTTACACTCTCCTTAGCGGATTCCAACTTCCATGGCCACCGTCCTGCTGTCTTAAGCAACCAACGCCTTTCATGGTATCCCATTAGCGTCGTTTAGGCGCCTTAACTCGGCGTTTGGTTTATCCCACAGCGCCAGTTCTGCTTACCAAAAATGGCCCACTAGGCACTATGATCCAAATCTCCAAATATTCAAGCAAGCCAGAGATCTCACCCATTTAAAGTTTGAGAATAGGTTGAGGTCGTTTCGGCCCCAAGGCCTCTAATCATTCGCTTTACCGGATGAGACTCGCTCATCGAATGCCAGTTATCCTGAGGGAAACTTCGGAGGGAACCAGCTACTAGATGGTTCGATTAGTCTTTTGACCCTATACCCAGTTCCGACGATCGATTTGCACGTCAGAATCGCTACGGTCCTCCATCAGGGTTTCCCTGACTTCGACCTGACCGGGCATAGTTCACCATCTTTCGGGTCCTAGCGTGTACGCTCTGAGTGCGTCTCTTCTCGCAATGAGAGTGAGACGCCTCGGGATTGCAAGCACGCATCCGTAGATGCGGTTCGTCATCCCTCAGTTTACTTAAGCAAACCTTTACGTTCATTGCGCCTTTAGGTTTTGTATTTCCCAATGACTCGCGCACATGCTAGACTCCTTGGTCCGTGTTTCAAGACGGGTCCTGAAAGTACCCAAAGCAATAGCATCGCTGACCGGTAATATTGTCCGTTCGAGAACACGGTAGCTAACAGCTCGAGGCGGCATCGATGCCGGACTAGGTCCGACGGCCAATAACCGTCCGTGCTTGCAACCGGCCGAACGCTTAAAAGCGACCCTATACCATATCATTTATACCGTCTGGCAGTCGGCCGGAGCACGCGGGGTCTGGCGCGAATAAATTCGTGACAGGATACCGCCGCGGTCGTAGATCGACACCAAACGGGTCGCGACGTCCTACTGAGAGAGAAGTGCATGCCAAGGCCGCCTGACACATAAACCAACGGCGTATCGCGGGACGAATCCCGGTCAATCGCACGCCACTAAATGGAAGACAACGATAACATTGAATCTCTCCTTTCGATCTTTCGGGTTTCTCAGGTTTACCCCTGAACGGTTTCACGTACTCTTGAACTAGCTCTACAAAGTTCTTTTCAACTTTCCCTCACGGTACTTGTTCGCTATCGGTCTCGTGGTCATATTTAGCCTTAGATGGAGTTTACCACCCACTTAGAGCTGCACTCTCAAGCAACTCGACTCTGAGGAGAGATCCTCTCGATACGCGCAACGGTCGCTACGGGCCTGGCACCCTCTATGGGTAAATGGCCCCATTCAAGATGGACTTGAACTCGCCGCAACGCACCGAGATAATCGGATCCTCCCTAACACTACATTTCCCAGCGTCCGTCTCCGGCCGCGGGATTTAGTGCTGGGCTCTTCCCTGTTCGCTCGCCGCTACTAAGGAAATCCTAGTTAGTTTCTTTTCCCACCGCTTAGTAATATGCTTAAATTCAGCGGGTAATCTCATCTGCTCTGAGGTCGTATTATGATTATGATGTGCTCGCAAACGTTAGTAAGCAAACGCACACAAAATCGACGAGGAACCTTTGAATCGTCCAAATTTGCCGGAACGAAACCGCATTTCGAAGAGTTCGGGTTTCCGGTTATCGGGAGGGTCGCAAGAATATAAAATCTCTAGGACACACAACCCGCCGTAATCCCACAGAACGTCAACGAACGGAAATGTCCGATGTTGCAAAGTGGACTGGCTCACACGTTGAGTGAATTATTCAAGAGCAAGCATATACGCGAAACTCCATAATTCGCCGGCAAGCCGTTTAAAGCAAGCGGCATACTGGTAATGTTATACGACTCTCAGCCAGAGGTGGTCCGGGAACAGTATCCGAGGACCGCAATGTGCGTTCGAAATGTCAATGTTCATGTATCCTGCAGTTCACATGTCAACGCGCAATTAGCTGCGTTCTTCATCGACACACGAGCCAAGTGATCCACCGTTCAGGGTGATTTTATATATATTTATACATGTTTCGATCGTGATTCCCTCGAAATCGTTCAAGATAACTCGGGCGATTCTGAAACTAGTATGATTATTATGGTTACAATTAGTACACCGTAAAGCTTTCGCGTTTCTGTATGCCAAAATATTCAGAAACTTTTGAAACGTCGAGAAATGCAAAAATTTTCATTTTCGATTTTTTTGCGATTACTATAACTTGCCCTACGGGAAGTTAAAAACTTTAGTTTACATGGAAGACATTATAATTTACGGTAAATAAAACGCTTGACGAACACAATAATAAACTAACAGAAATATTCGAAAAATTGAGACAGCATAATTTAAAAATACAACCTGAAAAATGTCATTTTTTGAAACATAAAATAGCATATTTAGGTCACATTATTAGCTCTAACGGAGTTTCTCCCGATCCACAAAAAATCGCCGCAGTAAAAAATTTTTCTTCTCCTACTAACCAGAAAGAAATTAAAATATTTTTAGGCTTATCTAACTATCGCAAATTTATTAAAAATTACTCGCAAATTGCATTACCTTTAACAGAATTATTGAAAAAAGACGTAAAATTTGTTTGGACTGATAAGTGCGAGAAGGCTTTTAACGAATTAAAAAATAGGCTAATCAATCCCCTTTACTACAATATCCTGATTTTGACAGAGAGTTTTCTTTAACTACAGACGCCAGCGGTTTTGCATTAGGCGCAATCTTATCGCAAAAAGTTGATGGAAAGGATTTGCCTATTGCGTACGCATCTCGGACTTTACATTCATCCGAAAAGAACAATTCCACATTAGATAAAGAATTGCTAGCCATAGTCTGGAGTATAAATCATTTTCGACCTTATTTATATGGCAAACCCTTTAAATTATATACAGATCACATGCCTCTCATCTACCTTTTTATAGAGGAATACGAATTTGAAATAATTTATAAATCAGGAAAATCTAACACCAATGCCGATAGCTTATCTAGATCTTTCTTCGATTTACAAAAACTAGCCTTAGATACTACTAATAATGATATTTCTGCCAATGCAGTTCAAATGTCACTTTTGACATTTTGTCCGCGTAGATTAAGAAATTAACTTTGAAAATTTTTTAAATACCATTTATTTATTTATTTATTTATTTATACAGCACAATTGTACAATTATAGATATCAATGGTACATAACTAAAATTAATAGATAACATACTATATTAAATGAAATATAATTTACAAAAAACAAATGTTCACTTAAAATCTTATTCTAATTTTCACAGAATAGTTTACTGAAAATTATAATTTAAATACTCATCAATAGAGTAAAAAACTTGCTCTTTAAAAAATGTGTTGAGTAGTTTATAAAATTTCTTATTATCAACTTCTCTAATACCTAGTGGCAGCTTATTGTAAAGCATTATGCCCAGACCATCTAAGGTATTAAATGTAGAGGCAAATTTCAATGTGAGACCTTTTACAAGTTTATGTCTTGTGTCATGATAAATACATTCGGGATTTGGGCTTAAATTAAACAGATTACCATTATTTTTTATAAAACAGAGGGTGATTAGGAGAAAAATGCATGGAACAGGTAGAATCTTGTGCTCATGGAAAAAAGATCGACAAGATGTAGTGGACGAAAGGGAAAACATAACTCTGATTGCTTTTTTCTGTAATTGAAAAACTGATGTTAGTAACGGTGAAAACCCCCAAAATTGAATGCCGTAAATTACATTAGAATAAAAATATGAGTAATAAATAGTGAAAAGGCTCTCCTTGCTTACTTTCATTTTTAAATTACGAAGCATAAAGCAGGTTTTTGATAATTTAGGATTCAGAGTGTTAATAATGTGATGATCCCATTTCATATTGTTACTAATATTTATACCAAGAAATTTTGTATTATTCAAAAACTCATAAGTGTTATTATTAAAGATGTACGGGGAAATATCTCGACAAATTTTATTATTATTATTAAAAGAAATTAATTTCGTTTTGTTATTATTCAATACAAGATTATTATTTTGAAACCAATTGGAAACTGAGAGCATGACATTATTGAGTTTTTAACTTCCCGAAGGAGAAGTTTATGTTTTCATCAAAAAATCCGATTCGCTAATTTTATGTTTTCTCGACGTTTCAAGTCATTCTGAATCGAATGAGATCAAATTTGGAAAAAGTATGTGTGTGTGTGTGTGTGTGTGTGTGTGTGTGTGTGTGTGTGTGTGTGTGTGCGTGTGCACCAACAGATTTTTTGCCGTAAATCGCCGTTTTCTCAAAAACGGCTGGACCGATTTCAAAAATTTAAAAGCCATTCGATGTATCTCGATGAGGACTATTGTTTGTCAGTTTTGTGCGACGATCGGCCAAACCGTTTCTTCGTGAATAGCAGAGAAGTGAAAACTCTTTCGTCCACGTTTTAGCCCGCAGTTATGAATCGATTTTGAAAATTCAAAAATCGTTCGAAAGATATTGGTTAGGAATCGTGCTGATTAGTTTTTGGTAGAGATCGGCCGGGCCGTTTTCTTGTAATAAAGTTTTTAAAAAAAAAATTTCGACGATTTTTATGATTATTTTTTTGACGATAGATACCATAGTCTTCTAGGTCATACTAAAATATTACGGCCCTACGACAACTGGTTCAGCTTTAAAAATTCGTCAAAGTTTGCAAAAATCAGTATGGTCTTTTTGGCATTTGTCAAAATTAGACCTTTGACCGACGTTTCAAAAACGCCTGAACCGATTTTAAAAATTTAAAAGCCATTTGATGTATTTCGGCGAGGACTATCGTTTGTCAGTTTTGTGTGACGATCTGCCAAGCCGTTTCTTTGCAATTTGAAACTAGTTGGTTTGATATTTAGCCTTGAGGCAAATTACATGAACTTCCCGATATGTATAAATAATCGACTTGATCAAAAAAATGTGTAAATAATATACTTCATCAATCCTACTTTAAAAAAAAAACGATAATAATTTTAGCAAAGTTTGACGAATTTTTAAAATTAAACTACTTGTTGTAAAGCCGTAATATTACAGTAAGTTCTATAAGACCATGATGTATATCGCCAAAAAAAGTTCCATGAAAAACGGCCTAAATTTTTTTTCAACAGTTAATTACAAGAAAACGGCTCGGTAGATTTTCACCTAAAATTAATCAGCATCATTCCCAAATGGTATCTTTCGAACAGTTTTTGATTTTTCAAAATCGGTTCGGTAGGATGAGCTTAAATGTGGACGAAAATTTAACACTTTTTTTCAACAGTTAATTACAAGAAAACGGCTCGGTAGATTTTTACCTAAAATTAATCAGCATCATTCCCAAATGATATCTTTCGAACAGTTTTTGATTTTTTAAAATCGGTTCGGTAGAATGAGCTTAAATGTGGACGAAAATTTAACACTTTTTTTCAACATTTAATTACAAGAAAACGGCTCGGTAGATTTTCACCTAAAATTAATCAGCATCATTCCCAAATGGTATCTTTCGAACAGTTTTTGATTTTTCAAAATCGGTTCGGTAGGATGAGCTTAAATGTGGACGAAAATTTAACACTTTTTTTCAACAGTTAATTACAAGAAAACGGCTCGGTAGATTTTCACCTAAAATTAATCAGCATCATTCCCAAATGATATCTTTCAAACAGTTTTTGATTTTTCAAAATCGGTTCGGTAGGATGAGCTTAAATGTGGACGAAAATTTAACACTCTTTTTCAACAGTTAATTACAAGAAAACGGCTCGGTAGATTTTCACCTAAAATTAATCAGCATCATTCCCAACTAATATCTTTCGAACAGTTTTTGATTTTTTAAAATCGGTTTGGCAGAATGAGCTTAAATGTGGACGAAAATTTTAACACTTTTTTTCAAATTGCAAAGAAACGGCTTGGCAGATCGTCACACAAAACTGACAAACGATAGTCCTCGCCGAGATACATCAAATGGCTTTTAAATTTTTAAAATCGGTTCAGGCGTTTTTGAAAAAACGTCGGTCAAAGGTCTAATTTTGACAAATGCCAAAAAGACCATACTGATTTTTGCAAACTTTGACGAATTTTTAAAGCTGAACCAGTTGTCGTAGGGCCGTAATATTTAGTATGACCTAGAAGACTATGGTATCTATCGTCAAAAAAATAATCATAAAAATCGTCGAAATTTTTTTTTTAAAAACTTTATTACAAGAAAACGGCCCGGCCGATCTCTACCAAAAACTAATCAGCACGATTCCTAACCAATATCTTTCGAACGATTTTTGAATTTTCAAAATCGATTCATAACTGCGGGCTAAAACGTGGACGAAAGAGTTTTCACTTCTCTGCTATTTACGAAGAAACGGTTTGGCCGATCGTCGCACAAAACTGACAAACAATAGTCCTCATCGAGATACATCGAATGGCTTTTAAATTTTTGAAATCGGTCCAGCCGTTTTTGAGAAAACGGCGATTTACGGCAAAAAATCTGTTGGTGCACACGCACACACACACACACACACACACACACACACACACACACACACATACTTTTTCCAAATTTGATCTCATTCGATTCAGAATGACTTGAAACGTCGAGAAAACATAAAATTAGCGAATCGGATTTTTTGATGAAAACATAAACTTCTCCTTCGGGAAGTTAAAAAAGTGTTAAAATTTTCGTCCACATTTAAGCTCATTCTGCCGAACCGATTTTAAAAAATCAAAAACTGTTCGAAAGATATTAGTTGGGAATGATGCTGATTAATTTTAGGTGAAAATCTACCGAGCCGTTTTCTTGTAATTAACTGTTGAAAAAGAGTGTTAAATTTTCGTCCACATTTAAGCTCATCCTACCGAACCGATTTTGAAAAATCAAAAACTGTTTGAAAGATATCATTTGGGAATGATGCTGATTAATTTTAGGTGAAAATCTACCGAGCCGTTTTCTTGTAATTAACTGTTGAAAAAAAGTGTTAAATTTTCGTCCACATTTAAGCTCATCCTACCGAACCGATTTTGAAAAATCAAAAACTGTTCGAAAGATACCATTTGGGAATGATGCTGATTAATTTTAGGTGAAAATCTACCGAGCCGTTTTCTTGTAATTAAATGTTGAAAAAAAGTGTTAAATTTTCGTCCACATTTAAGCTCATTCTACCGAACCGATTTTAAAAAATCAAAAACTGTTCGAAAGATATCATTTGGGAATGATGCTGATTAATTTTAGGTAAAAATCTACCGAGCCGTTTTCTTGTAATTAACTGTTGAAAAAAAGTGTTAAATTTTCGTCCACATTTAAGCTCATCCTACCGAACCGATTTTGAAAAATCAAAAACTGTTCGAAAGATACCATTTGGGAATGATGCTGATTAATTTTAGGTGAAAATCTACCGAGCCGTTTTCTTGTAATTAACTGTTGAAAAAAAATTTAGGCCGTTTTTCATGGAACTTTTTTTGGCGATATACATCATGGTCTTATAGAACTTACTGTAATATTACGGCTTTACAACAAGTAGTTTAATTTTAAAAATTCGTCAAACTTTGCTAAAATTATTATCGTTTTTTTTTTAAAGTAGGATTGATGAAGTATATTATTTACACATTTTTTTGATCAAGTCGATTATTTATACATATCGGGAAGTTCATGTAATTTGCCTCAAGGCTAAATATCAAACCAACTAGTTTTAATAGTTGTTCGTGAGTTTTTGCTTTAATGACTAAACATGTATCATCTGCAAATAAGATGAAGTCACACAGATTAGTACACTGGGGCAGGTCATTTATATAAATAAGGAAAAGAAGTGGTCCTAGCACAGACCCTTGTGGAACCCCCATCTTTAAATCCATATTGTTAGAAACAAATGTTACCCCGTTTCGATTTAAATGAACACATTGTGATCTGTCATTAAGATACGACTTGACCAAGCAATGTGCCTTTCCTCTGATACCATATCGTTCTAATTTATTAAGCAAAATTTCGTGAGAAATGCAGTCAAAGGCCTTGGACAAGTCACAAAATACCGCCACACAATAACTGTTATTTTCAAAGGATTCAATAATACCGCGTGTGAGGTCAAAAAGAGCATGGGACGTTGAATGTCCTTTGCGAAACCCATGTTGATTTTGGTAGAATATTTTGTGCTTATTGAAAAAATATAAAAATCTTTTAAACAGAATTTTTTCGAAAACTTTGTTAAGTGAGTTAAGTAGGGAAATGGGTCTGTAATTATTTATTAAATCACGTTTACCTTTTTTAAAAAGGGGGCGAATTTTTGATATCTTAAGGTGCTGTGGGTAGACCCCATCACAAATTAATTTATTAATACATAATAAGAATGGCTCAGCGAAATTTGAATGAAATTCTTTCAATATAAAACTGGGAATTTCATCAGGGCCTGAGCTAAAATTACTTTTAAGGCTAAGAAATGCTTCTGAAATTTCATCTAGAGTTACCGCAAAAGATAAATAGTGTCAGACGATCCTGTAAAAATTAGAGAAGGTACACTAATGACGCGAATGTTATTTACATTTGTAAGTACTGACGTAATAATAGTTGCTTCATTTACGAAAAAATTATTAAACTCGTTAACTATGGTTTGGGGTTCATAAATCTTTACATCATTAATAGTAAGAAAATCAATTTGTTGATCATGCTTGCCAATATCGATTTCAGATTTAATCAGTGACCATATAGTTTTTGGTTTATTGCCAGAACATTTTATCAAACTATCGTTGTATTTAATTTTGGCTAAATCAACTACGCTATTAAAAATATCTTTATATTTTAAAAAATATTCAATAAAACCGATATCACTATTATATTTAGATAGTATTTCAAGCAGTTTCAGTTTTTTAAAAGAAATTAAGATGCCTTTTGTTTGCCAAAAACATGGATTAACTGCCCTGTTATTGTTACATGATGACTTTATATATGGAAATGCAATATTAAATTTATTGTAGAGAATAGATATAAAATTGTTAAAACTTGAAATACCATCACAAGCAGTTGTTACAGAATTCCATCTTTCCTTATTAAGTAAATGTAAAAATATAATTTTATTTGAATTACTAAATCGTCTGATATATTTATATTGTTTAGGTATAATGTCACGGTGTTGTGGTATACTAAGAAAAATGCCGAAATGATCAGATAAAGTTGTGTTTAATATAGAAGAATTAACTGATGATGAACATTAGTTCATCAGTTATAATTAAAAATAATATCCAAGAATCAAATGAAAAATTTTTAACTTCTGTTGCAAACAAAGAAAATGCCTTATTATTTGTAATAAAAAATTAACCATCCGATGAAAAATTAAACTATTACTTAGATTTCTTTCAGCATACGAACTTTAACGAATATCTCGATAAATATAAAAAGCATCAATATTTCACCATGAATTTTGGTCAAAAGCTTGTTTTTTATTCAATTGTAAATAATATGAACTCTCAACCTTCTCTCGAAGACTTTTTCCATTGCTTATATAACTTAAGAACATATTTAATTCAACAAAATATAAAATTAATTGCTATTCCTTCTCCTATTCAATTTAAAAGTTTTTGTCACATTTCCTCAGAAAATTTAAGAATGTTGATACGCTATATTTTCAAAAACACTGATATACAAGTTAAAATTTACCATGATAAATTAATTGACGATTTAACCACAGAGGAAATAAATAAAATTTTAGAACAATTTCATAAATCTCAACTAACGGGAGGACATTTTGGACATAAAAAAACATTTAATAGAATTAGAAATATCTATAAGTGGCCGAAAATGCGGAAACAAATACAGGGTCCGGCACTCGAAGTGTAACCAACTTCAAGCCGCTCGCGTAGCTGATGCACGGGTACCAACTGTCAGTAAGTTAGGTAAATGATAGTTTGGTGTATTGTCTATAAGCGCACGAAAGTATTTAGTCGACAGTGAACGCAAAAAAAGAAATCAGTAATGGATTTCAAACATAACAGTGTGATTACATTCTATTTAGCTGGAAAAACACCTCCAACGATTGTTCGAGGGCTCAAACACCTTAAAGTGAATAAAGTTTTCGTTTATCGCACCATAACTCGTTACAATGAAACTGGTAGCATCGCAAAACGTCATGAAGGTGGTCACCAAAAGACTGCAACGTGACATGAGATGGTCAAAAAAGTGAGAAAGCGACTCGAGCGAAATCCCCGACGGAGTGCCAATTAAATGGCAGAAGAACTTAACATATCTAACCGTAGCATCCGCCGCATACTGAAAAATGATCTCAAGGTCAAGCCTTATAAGATCCAAAAGGCACATGATCTTACGCCGAAGCAGCAGCAAGTGAGACTTCAGAGAGCTAAGGAGTTGCTTCGCCGGGCCGAGAGTGGTAAATTTTCGAACATTGTGTTTTTCGACGAGAAAATTTTCACAATTAAGCAATTCGTAAACTCTCAAAACGTTAGGGTTTACTTGACTGAATGTTCAGACAAGAATTTGAGCCATCGACTGACCACCAGGAGGCAACACCTGCCACAGAATATGGTTTGGCCCGCTGTAACCGCAGATGGGCGGTCTCCAATCGTTTTCATCGAGCCTGGCGTCGAGGTAAATGTGCAATGTTATCGGGAAAGTATTCTGAAGGTTGTTTTGAAGCCATGGGCAGACAAACATTTCGGTGGCAGGCTATAGACGTTTCAACAGGACTCGGCACCGTCTCATAAAGCTCGAGTGAACCAAGAATGGCTGAAAATCAACGTTCCGAACTTCAAAAACGTCCGCAAAATGGCTCTCGAATTCACCAGACGCGAATCCTATGGATTATTCTCTATCGGCCATTTCGGAGAGCAAGGTCCGAACTAAGGGGTACATCAGTTTCGAGGCGCTAAAAAAAGCCGTTGTCCGCCAATGGGCCAAAACACTTGCAAGTCACGTTCGGCCAAATGCAATTTGTTTTTGGACCGTCTAAAGGCCATAGTCAAAGCAAAAGGTGGTCATGTCGAACAAAAGTGAACGTTCTTAAATTTTGTATTATTTTTACACATTTTGTACTTTGAATCGAGTAAAATTGATTTTCCAAACTGAAATTATGGCTCTTTCAATTGGTTACACTTCGAGTGCCGGACCCTGTAAAAGAGTACGTCAACAAATGCACGGAATGCCAAAAAAATATAATATCTAGATTAACTAAACAACCCTTAGTAATTACAACTACCGCTAGAGAACCGTTTGAAAAAGTTTGCATTGACATATGTGGTCCATATCCAATTTCTGAGTCGGAAAATAAATACCTCTTAACATACATTTGCGATCTCACTAAATTTGCGGGCGCAATACCAATTCCTCATCAAGAGAGCGCAACGGTTGCAGAGGCAGTTGTATCAGAAATTGTTTTAAAGTTCGGTCTTTCAAAAGAAATATTGTCCGATCAGGCAACTACGTTACCCAGCAACTTATTTAAAGATGTTTGCAAATTATTAAAAATAAAAAAAATAACAACTTCTCCATATAGGCCAGAGTCAAATGGCTCATGCGAGAGGATACATAGGGATTATGTACAAAATTTAAGAACATATATTAATAAAACTCAAACCGATTGGGATAGGTGCATTAAGTATGCCGTTTTTATTCATAACACCACTATTCATGACGCAATCAACTACACGCCTTTCGAATTGCTATTTGGTAGAAAAATAGAGTTACCTTTGTCTTTAACAAAATCTAACAATTATCAATATAATTACGACACTTATGTTCATGAATTGAAATCCAGATTGCTACATGCTAACAAACTTGCTCGTAAAAATTTAATACATAGTAAGGAACAAACTAAATTACATTATGATCAAAATTTAAATCCGCAAACTTTCGAAGTTGATGATTTTGTTCTTCTAAGAGACGAAACTCCATATCCGCGGAGGTGTAAAAAACTTTTACCATTATGGAAAGGGCCTTTTAAAATTTTAAATTCCGATAATATTAATAGTACAATTTTAGTTCATAATAAGCCGTTACAAGTTCATAACAATAAACTGAAAAAATTTACAGAAAATGATTAAAAGACCCCTGATTTTCGCAATCTTTATCAAACAGTCAGAATAAAATAATTGAAGTAATCATTGGACAAGTGCATCAATAACTAGTTGGTTTGATATTTAGCCTTGAGGCAAATTACATGAACTTCCCGATATGTATAAATAATCGACATGATCAAAAAAATGTGTAAATAATATACTTCATCAATCCTACTTTAAAAAAAAAACGATAATAATTTTAGCAAAGTTTGACGAATTTTTAAAATTAAACTACTTGTTGTAAAGCCGTAATATTACAGTAAGTTCTATAAGACCATGATGTATATCGCCAAAAAAAGTTCCATGAAAAACGGCCTAAATTTTTTTTCAACAGTTAATTACAAGAAAACGGCTCGGTAGATTTTCACCTAAAATTAATCAGCATCATTCCCAAATGGTATCTTTCGAACAGTTTTTGATTTTTCAAAATCGGTTCGGTAGGATGAGCTTAAATGTGGACGAAAATTTAACACTTTTTTTCAACAGTTAATTACAAGAAAACGGCTCGGTAGATTTTTACCTAAAATTAATCAGCATCATTCCCAAATGATATCTTTCGAACAGTTTTTGATTTTTTAAAATCGGTTCGGTAGAATGAGCTTAAATGTGGACGAAAATTTAACACTTTTTTTCAACATTTAATTACAAGAAAACGGCTCGGTAGATTTTTACCTAAAATTAATCAGCATCATTCCCAAATGGTATCTTTCGAACAGTTTTTGATTTTTCAAAATCGGTTCGGTAGGATGAGCTTAAATGTGGACGAAAATTTAACACTTTTTTTCAACAGTTAATTACAAGAAAACGGCTCGGTAGATTTTCACCTAAAATTAATCAGCATCATTCCCAAATGATATCTTTCAAACAGTTTTTGATTTTTCAAAATCGGTTCGGTAGGATGAGCTTAAATGTGGACGAAAATTTAACACTCTTTTTCAACAGTTAATTACAAGAAAACGGCTCGGTAGATTTTCACCTAAAATTAATCAGCATCATTCCCAACTAATATCTTTCGAACAGTTTTTGATTTTTTAAAATCGGTTCGGCAGAATGAGCTTAAATGTGGACGAAAATTTTAACACTTTTTTTCAAATTGCAAAGAAACGGCTTGGCAGATCGTCACACAAAACTGACAAACGATAGTCCTCGCCGAAATACATCAAATGGCTTTTAAATTTTTAAAATCGGTTCAGGCGTTTTTGAAAAAACGTCGGTCAAAGGTCTAATTTTGACAAATGCCAAAAAGACCATACTGATTTTTGCAAACTTTGACGAATTTTTAAAGCTGAACCAGTTGTCGTAGGGCCGTAATATTTTAGTATGACCTAGAAGACTATGGTATCTATCGTCAAAAAAATAATCATAAAAATCGTCGAAATTTTTTTTTTAAAAACTTTATTACAAGAAAACGGCCCGGCCGATCTCTACCAAAAACTAATCAGCACGATTCCTAACCAATATCTTTCGAACGATTTTTGAATTTTCAAAATCGATTCATAACTGCGGGCTAAAACGTGGACGAAAGAGTTTTCACTTCTCTGCTATTTACGAAGAAACGGTTTGGCCGATCGTCGCACAAAACTGACAAACAATAGTCCTCATCGAGATACATCGAATGGCTTTTAAATTTTTGAAATCGGTCCAGCCGTTTTTGAGAAAACGGCGATTTACGGCAAAAAATCTGTTGGTGCACACGCACACACACACACACACACACACACACACACACACACATACTTTTTCCAAATTTGATCTCATTCGATTCAGAATGACTTGAAACGTCGAGAAAACATAAAATTAGCGAATCGGATTTTTTGATGAAAACATAAACTTCTCCTTCGGGAAGTTAATAAAAATCATAGGATAGTAATGTTAGTCGAGTTAGTTTATAATGAAGTGTAAATAGCAATATGTTAAGTTTAAATTTCATAAATTATTTAATAAAATTTTTAAATCTTTGATATGTTAACCCTTATATTATTGTAAATGTTTATAATATTTTAATAAGTATTTTGTATTCTAAAGTGGTAAAATTAATTTTTCTTTGCCGAGGACGGCTTTATTTTTGCAAGGGAGGTGTTAAGAACTGTCATGTATTTATTATAATATTTTATGTTTAACACATTTTTATTAAAATATGTTTGTAATTTAATCTCGTATGTTGGTACCATTTATATAAAATTTTATAAATCGACCCTTATCCAACAATAAGGGTCGAATCAGGTAAAAACTGATTATTATGGAGCGGGAGTTAGTTATGTTTGAACCGCCAACAAGTACAGATTAAAATTATCAACACCCAATAATGTAAGTTACAATTTAAAATAAAATCTATAAATCTTAAAAAGTGTTTGTTTTTACATATCAAGAAGAGAACCCATAATTAATATCTCTTCAGTATAAATAATATAAAAATGTTGCTTTGATCAAAATTTTATAAAAAAAATGCCTAACTTCAGACAAGTATTAAACAATAAGGACAATTTTAGGTTATGTTTTTAGTTTTTGGTAAATATTGCAAAATTTTTGAAAGAATTGATATATGTTTAGTTATATTTATGGAAAGTAGATAAAATTTAGTTAAAATTAGTAAAATAATATACAGTAGTCGCTATTATAAAAATAATTTAAAAAAAAATCTAAAATTAAGACTTATATTAAATATTATATTTGTTTATGGCTGTTTTTTAGTTTTTAACAAATTTCTCTAAATTTTTATAAAAGTTAGTAATGTTTATTTGTATTTTTGAAAATCTAATAAAATTTGGCTTAATATAGGTGAATTTTATTATTTTATAGGTAAATTTTGTACGTTTTTATTAAGTTTTTTATACTTCAAATTTACATATATGTTTGCAAATAAAAATTTGAAAATATTTGTCAAAAAACAAACAAATGTCCTCGGGCTATTTGTTAAAGTATAGCCAAAGTATTGGGATTAATTTTACTTATTTTTAATATAACAATATAATTTTGATGTTTAACAAAGTTATAGCGAATTTTCATGCCTTTCTAATAATATATAATAATATAAATTTATTTAAACAAAATTTTAAGATATTTTATAAAAACTGGAAAAATGGCCCTTCCTTTCATATGCTCTTCACGGTTTACTCTAAGTATAATTTATTTTTAATTACGTTAACATTAAAGTTTGTCTAAATATTTTAGCTATATCTAATATAGTAACATAACATTATTATATCACTAGATTTTACCAAATTTTATTAAGATTTTTATACTATTTATTAACTTCCCGTAGGGTAAGTTATTGTAATGGGCCGAAAATCGGAATTGAAAATTTTTACATTTCTCGACGTTTTGAAGGTTTCTGAACGTTTTGGCATACCTCAGAAAAAATGGATGTGTGTGTGTGTGTGTGTATGTATGTGTGGATACAAATTTCCAGTCACGTTTTAGGGCGCACGGATCAACCGATCTGAATGGTTCAAAAAACATTCGATTCCTATTGATGAGGAAAAGAGCTGATTAGTTTTTGGCAAAGGCAGGTCCAGCCGTTTCGGAGATACGGAGCAAAGAGTGCAGAAAATAGAAATCGAATTTTTGGGAGAACGGAGTATTCGATTTGAATGATCTAAAAAACATTCAATTAGTAATGATTGGGAGAAGTGTTTATTAGTTTTTGGCAAAGGCAGGCCCAGCCATTTAGAAGATACGGAGCTAAATATGTAAAAAATGGCAGTTTTTGAGAGAACTAAGCGTCCGATTTAAATGATTCAAAGAACTTTCTGCTTGTCTTAACAAAATAATTGATTTTAGGAAAAAAAATTCCTACTTTTTTTTTTATTTTTTTTTTTTTAGTTTTTTGTATATCGAAAATATTTCAGATTTTATTTTTAATTCTGACTATAGTTCTAATAAACTTTACAATTAATTTCAACTCTGCAATTCGGTTTATATAATTCTTATAAATATTAGACAGTGTTACAATATTTATAATAATCTATTTGAAAACATTCAGTATTCCTCGAACATTTCGTTACGGTACGGGAAGTTCAAGCAATTTGCCTTAAGGCACGATGCCATAATTGCCTCAAGACAGAATTCCACTTACAGCTAGTTAAAATTATATTTAACCCAATAACACAATATTTGAATAACGCCATGTGATGTAAAATTTTATCATATTTCCAATTATATATAACAACATATATGTATCCAAGCATAAACTTTGTGAAATTTTCAAAAATATAAAAAAATTCCTGAAATTCATGAATTATTCAAAATTGTTTTACCAATTGATGGATTTTTTAAAATTACTTTTATTCAAACAACACAATATTGAACAACACCACCTTATACAGAATTTCATCAGCTTTTCAGTCCAAAAATCATTTTTAAAAAAAACTTTATCATTTAACTCAAAAACTAAAAACTTAAATATTTCTCACAGTATTTTTCGAAATGTTTTCTAAACATGTTTATTAGTCGATGTCGCGAGCCAATAAATTCGAGTAGTTTACGACCTTTAATGAAAAAACCTTATAATTTCCTTTGAAAAAAATCAAAACACTTTCCACTTGAGTCTTTTTACATAAATATACAATTAAAAATGGAAATGGAACATATAGATAATATAAATATGTACTGAGATAATAAATATACAGACTGGTGGAGACATCTTAGAATTGATTATAATAATAATATAAATAATTAGGAGAATTGTTTTTGGAATGATAATATATAGATGTGGGTGGGTGCAAAATTTTATTGGGTTTTTAGTGGTATATAATATTATATGTGTTGTTGAACAAAGTTTTAAGGTATTTTGCAAAAACTGAAAAAATGTCCTTTGGACCCAATATGTGGACTGCAGAATTAACCACAAACTTTGAGTATTTGTTTTAATTATTTTCAATATAGCAACATGTTGTTGTTGTGCATGATGTTGTAGATAATTTTATTATCTTTTCATTAATGTATAATAGTATATATGCCTTCTAACAAAGTTTTCAAATATTTTGCAAAAACTGAAAAAATGTCCTTTGGTTCTCTTACGTGGACTGTAGAATTAACGTCAAAGTTTAAGTATTTTTTAAAATTATTTTTAATATAGCAAAATGCTGTTGTTGTTGCATGATGTTGTTGCATGATTATCTTTTCACTGATATATAACAATATATATGTCTTCTAATAAAGTTTAAGGATATTTTGCAAAAACTGATAAAATGTCCTGTAGTTGCTTCTAATGCATCACATGTACTTTAAAAACCAATTTTATATGACAAAAATTATTTGCACAGTTTTTTAATGTGAGACAATAATATTGCAAATTTAATATACTATAAAACTTCCTAATATTATGCTTAGTTACAAAAACTATTCCACAATCTACAGCCAAAATTTTGCAAAAACGCACAACAAAAAAAAAACTAGCTGTAAGTGGAATTCTGTCTTGAGGCAATTATGGCATCGTGCCTTAAGGCAAATTGCTGAAACTTCCCATACCGTAACAAAATGTTCGAGAAATTTTGAATGTTTTCAAATAGATTATTATAAATATTGTAACATTGTCTAATATTTATAAGAATTATATAAACTGAATTGCAGAGTTGAAATTATTTGAAAAGTATATTAGAACTATAGTTAGAATTAAAAATAAAATCTGAAATATTTTCGATATACAAAAAAACTAAAAAAAAAAAAAAAATGGAACAAAATTTTTTTTTTCCAAAATCAATTATTTTGTTAAGACAAGCAGAAAGTTCTTTGAATCATTTAAATCGGACGCTTAGTTCTCTCAAGAACTGCCATTTTTTACATATTTAGCTCTGTATCTTCGAAATGGCTGGGCCTGCCTTTGCCAAAAACTAATAAACACTTCTCCCAATCATTACTAATTGAATGTTTTTTAGATCATTCAAATCGGATACTCCGTTCTCTCAAAAATTCGATTTTTATTTTCTGCACTCTTTGCTCCGTATCTCCGAAACGGCTGGACCTGCCTTTGCCAAAAACTAATCAGCTCTTTTCCCTATCAATAGGAATCGAATGTTTTTTGAACCATTCAAATCGGTTGATCCGTGCGCCCTAAAACGTGACTGGAAATTTATATCCATACATACATACACACACACACATACACACACACACACACACATCCATTTTTTCTGAGGTATGCCAAAACGTTCAGAAACCTTCAAAACGTCGAGAAATGTTAAAATTTTCAATTCCGATTTTCGGCCCATTACAATAACTTACCCTACGGGAAGTTAATAAAATAAATGAGTAGAAAATATTATCAGAAATACATATTACATCAACTGAAATTTTAAAATTCGAAATATAAAAACTGCTCTTTTAGATAACTTTTCGTTTTCGATTTCGAAAACAGTATTTGTATTGAAAATACAGATAATGTTGTATGACACAAAATATACTTGAAATATACTAGAAAGAAAAATGTTAATTCAATTTAGATATAAAACTGAGCATAAACAATATTCAAAACGCAATATCGATTTCGATTTCTAAGAAAGAGGTCATCCATCAACGAGACTACTATTGTCATTGATAATCAAACTATTATATCACTCGATGATTTGGTATGTAAATTTTCGTTATAATGAAATAATAAATAAATACGATCCTATCAATCATAGGAAGATATACAATACAGAGAATTATAACGTGTAGATTGTATATTTTGTTTAAAACTCATTGATAACGAATTAAATATGAGAATAATGCATGAGGACGCCTAATAATTTTTATTAAATTAAACGTATTTTTTTAATAAAAATTTAAAAAATACCACTTTCATAAATTTAATTATTACATAACCTTCCATTAACAATTTCTTTTTTTTACTGTAATCTTTATGAAAACTTATGTTTTAAACAACACCCCTGGTTAGTAACAGTATTGAAAAGTATTCATTTTCTCGGAAATCCAATCCGTTTCAATACCTTTTGGACGATTTTTTTTAACGAAGATGGAGATATTTGTCATCTAGCTTCTTCTTGAAGAAACAATAGTTAACTCTACTCCTATTCAAAATTAAATAAAAATAAAATGTCAACTTCCATAAGCTACTTAGTAAATAAAATCTTTGTTACTGCTTTCAGTTGCGTAAAAGTGTCTATTCCGAAGAATTTTCTATTCCGCCTCTGAAAATTGATCGAAAACAAAATTTCCCTGGCAAATGGTTCAGAATCTGAACAAAAGTTTTTTTATAGTACTAATCTATTAAAGTAGGTACCGTTACCGCTATCAAAAATTTAAATTTAAGCAGGGCCCAATTGTGTATCATAAATTGTTGGAATCGTATCTTCAAAATAGACGGTTTAAAGTTAAAGTGAATATGGAAACTTCATCAGCCTGCTTGGTTGAAGCAGGGTCCCTCAAGGAAGTGTACTGGGTCCATATCTATACCTGCTCTATACTAGCGATTTTCCTACAGATGAAAATTTAATAACTGCAACATTTGCCGATGATATTGCTATTCTATCTTCCGATCCTGATCCAGTTGTTGCATCGAGAAGGCTCCAGAGTCATCTAAGAGTCATTGAAAAATGGACTAGCAAATGGCGTATAAAAATTAATGATAATAAATCAACTCATGTAATATTCACACTCAACAAATCTTCTTGCCCAGCAGTTCAATTTCATGATAAGACAATTCCAGTTAAACACTCAACAAAATATCTCGGGATGATATTAGATAGCAAACTAACCTGGAAGCAACATATACTATCAAAAATAGCTCTAGTGAAAAATAGAGCTCAAGAACTCTATTGGCTCTTAGGTAACAAATCAAAATTGCCTATTGAAAACAAACTATTAATATATAAAACAATAATAAAGCCAATATGGACCTATGGTGTGGAATTATGGGGATGTGCAAGAAAATCCCACATTGATGCAATCCAACGAGCACAATCAAAAATTTTGAGGCAGATCGTGAACGCACCATGGTATGTCAGCAATAAAACCATTCATGACGACTTGAAAATACCATTTGTGAAAGATGTTATTACCAGTACCAGTCATCGCCATTTCGAGAAGTTAGAATCACATCGTAATGACATAGTTAAACATCTACTTCAAGAACCCCGATTTAGGAGGCTCAAAAGAAAAGTCCCAATTGATTTAAAGTTTGATCAATAAAGACCAGACCTAGCCTTTATTACCTCAGCCAGATTAGCTGACCACTCGATGGAGTGGCAGCTATTGAAATCTTTAAAATTCAGCCAATTTATTATGTGTGTGTGTATAACTGTGTGTGAGTATGTTTACTGTGTGAGTGAGTTTATACATAAGCATAATAGCTTATAGAATTTTTGTAAATTCTGATCGCTATTAAATAAAGTATATAAAAAAAAAAAAAACTAGTTGGTTTGATATTTAGCCTTGAGGCAAATTACATGAACTTCCCGATATGTATAAATAATCGACTTGATCAAAAAAATGTGTAAATAATATACTTCATCAATCCTACTTTAAAAAAAAAACGATAATAATTTTAGCAAAGTTTGACGAATTTTTAAAATTAAACTACTTGTTGTAAAGCCGTAATATTACAGTAAGTTCTATAAGACCATGATGTATATCGCCAAAAAAAGTTCCATGAAAAACGGCCTAAATTTTTTTTCAACAGTTAATTACAAGAAAACGGCTCGGTAGATTTTCACCTAAAATTAATCAGCATCATTCCCAAATGGTATCTTTCGAACAGTTTTTGATTTTTCAAAATCGGTTCGGTAGGATGAGCTTAAATGTGGACGAAAATTTAACACTTTTTTTCAACAGTTAATTACAAGAAAACGGCTCGGTAGATTTTTACCTAAAATTAATCAGCATCATTCCCAAATGATATCTTTCGAACAGTTTTTGATTTTTTAAAATCGGTTCGGTAGAATGAGCTTAAATGTGGACGAAAATTTAACACTTTTTTTCAACATTTAATTACAAGAAAACGGCTCGGTAGATTTTCACCTAAAATTAATCAGCATCATTCCCAAATGGTATCTTTCGAACAGTTTTTGATTTTTCAAAATCGGTTCGGTAGGATGAGCTTAAATGTGGACGAAAATTTAACACTTTTTTTCAACAGTTAATTACAAGAAAACGGCTCGGTAGATTTTCACCTAAAATTAATCAGCATCATTCCCAAATGATATCTTTCAAACAGTTTTTGATTTTTCAAAATCGGTTCGGTAGGATGAGCTTAAATGTGGACGAAAATTTAACACTCTTTTTCAACAGTTAATTACAAGAAAACGGCTCGGTAGATTTTCACCTAAAATTAATCAGCATCATTCCCAACTAATATCTTTCGAACAGTTTTTGATTTTTTAAAATCGGTTCGGCAGAATGAGCTTAAATGTGGACGAAAATTTTAACACTTTTTTTCAAATTGCAAAGAAACGGCTTGGCAGATCGTCACACAAAACTGACAAACGATAGTCCTCGCCGAAATACATCAATGGCTTTTAAATTTTAAAATCGGTTCAGGCGTTTTTGAAAAAACGTCGGTCAAAGGTCTAATTTTGACAAATGCCAAAAAGACCATACTGATTTTTGCAAACTTTGACGAATTTTTAAAGCTGAACCAGTTGTCGTAGGGCCGTAATATTTTAGTATGACCTAGAAGACTATGGTATCTATCGTCAAAAAAATAATCATAAAAATCGTCGAAATTTTTTTTTTAAAAACTTTATTACAAGAAAACGGCCCGGCCGATCTCTACCAAAAACTAATCAGCACGATTCCTAACCAATATCTTTCGAACGATTTTTGAATTTTCAAAATCGATTCATAACTGCGGGCTAAAACGTGGACGAAAGAGTTTTCACTTCTCTGCTATTTACGAAGAAACGGTTTGGCCGATCGTCGCACAAAACTGACAAACAATAGTCCTCATCGAGATACATCGAATGGCTTTTAATTTTTGAAATCGGTCCAGCCGTTTTTGAGAAAACGGCGATTTACGGCAAAAAATCTGTTGGTGCACACGCACACACACACACCCCACACACACACACACACACACACACACATACTTTTTCCAAATTTGATCTCATTCGATTCAGAATGACTTGAAACGTCGAGAAAACATAAAATTAGCGAATCGGATTTTTTGATGAAAACATAAACTTCTCCTTCGGGAAGTTAAAAAAGCAGGGCCCAACGAGCGTAAGCAGAAATTGATGAAAAATCTAAAGCAAAACAATGGTTTATATAAAATTAAATAAATTGAACGTAGTTATCGAGCGGCATTGAAGTTCAACTTGTAAGCTAATGCTTTAAGAGAATTTATTTCTGCTGCAAAATATTTGAAAAATGGTATGTACTTCACGAATACGATGATATTCAAAATTAAAACTAAAAAAAACTAGCTGTAAGTGGAATTCTGTCTTAAGGCAATTAAGGCATCGTGCCTTAAGGCAAATTGCTGGAACTTCCCGTACCAAAAATTATTATTTTTTTAAAAACGTTTAACATTTTTGAAAAAAAATTTACTTTGAAAAAATAAGATTTTTGAGAAACTATAGATTGGACAAAAAATTACCTTTTTTTGAAAATTAAAAAAAAAATAAATAAAGTTTTTTTTTTTTGAAAAAAAAAATTTTTTTTCTTTATTTTGACATATTGTGAAAGATCTGAACATTTTTCCAAGGCAATCGTACTGCTTTAACTGCATAGGGACAAAATATAAAGCGCGTAAGCGCCGCGTCGCTGTCTAACGCATAAGCATTGGTATGGAACCCATAGGAATGTTAACAAAATGTATACTTATTGTTAAAATCTCTATAAAATATCTGATAATTTGATGTGCATATGTCTAATGATCATTTTTGACCGCCAAATGGCTCATTTTTTTACTTTTTCCTCTATATCTCCGAAACCGCTAGACCTACCTTCATGAAAATTTTATCGATCCTTCATCTTGTCAATACAAGTGAAATGTTTTATGAATTATTCAAATCGGATGCTCCGTTCTCTTAAAAACTGAGTTACCGTTTTTGGCACTTTTTGCCCCGTATCTTCGGAACGGCTAGACCTGTCTTCGCCAAAAACTAATCAGCACGTCTCCTTATCAATACGAACCGAATGTTTTTTGAATTATTCAAATCGGTTGATTCGTGTTCCCGAAATCGTCGACGAAAATTTGTATCCGCACATACATACACACACGCACATACATACATACATACACACACACACACACACATACATCCATTTTTTCTAAGGTATGCCAAAATGTTCAGAAACCTTTGAAACGTAAAGATATATAAAAATTTTCATTTTCGATTTTTTTGCGATTACTAGAACTTGCCCTACGGGAAGTTAAAAACAATATCAATTCATAATTGATAATGAGCATACTTGACTTTTTGCATTTAAACAGCTGTAGCTTTTAAATTTTACTTATTACCAAAAACTAGTATTAATACTTTTGTTAAGCGATAAACAACAAATCCATTAAGCCGTACAGCAATTTATTGAGACTTTTCATTGAGGAGCTACATCCGTTTAAGTAAAAATTTGCTCAACTAGCCCCGCCCTACCCTACTAATCTATTAAAGTAGCTACCGTTACCGCTATCAAAAATTTAAATTTAAGGAGGGCCCAACGAGCGTAAGCAGAAATTGAAGAAAAATCTAAAGCAAAACAATGGTTTATATAAAATTAAATAACTTGAACGTAGTTATCGAGCGGCATTGAAGTTCAACTTGTAAGCTAATGCTTTAAGAGAATTATTTCTGCTGCAAAATATTGAAAATGGTATGTACTTCACGAATACGATGACATTCAAAATTAAAACTAAAAAGAAAATACGTAAAAACTTTTGGACAGAAATGTCTACTAGACTTGTCACTATTGTTCCTAGAGGCAGAAACTTTAGAAAATCTAAAGATCACTTAATAATTCAGTTTTTCGAAAAAAGATAAGGTGAGAATATTTTTATCTGAAATCATTTATGAAAAATTCAGAAAATTATAGAAAATTAGATAGATAAATAATTATAATGATAAATAACTATTTTTCAAATATCATGTATTTTTATATTTTGTGATAAAAAATTTCTTCTTAGGGGGCCCCCAACAAGTTTGATAAGAGGCCCCGCGAAGGCGTGCTACGTCCCTGATATTGAGAAAAGAGTTCTTCACGTGTTTGTTTTTTTATCTTAAAAGTTGACAACGTTTAAGTTATTATATACACAATGATAGATTCTTTCATTTATTTTTGATATCATATTATATAAACTAAAGATTTTCAAATGCAGATCGATCGCAGCCATTTATCTCATAAAAGATAAAACAATTCGCTGAATGACGGCGACTCCTTTGCTTTTAACTAATTAAATATTCGTCGAATGTAAGTTCGATGCAAGCCTGGCTGAATAATTAACTCCGACTTTGAACTTAAAAAATATAAAATATAAGTTCAAGTGAATTTCTTGTACATGTAAAAATGTATTTCTGAGTCCCTGTTTCTCGGCCGGGGCCCCCTTAGGTCGGGGGCCCGTGGCATTTTGCCACCCACGCCACCCTATAGTTACGCCACTGCACATGAGTTATACAACAACCCACAATTATAGTTCAAATATTGTAACATGGTCTAATATTTATAAGAATTATATAAACTGAATTGCGAAGTTAAAATTATTTGTTTAAAATATATTAGAACTTTAGTCAGAATTAAAAATAAAATCTGATTTATTTTCGATTTCGATATATAAAAAATTTTTTTTTGAAAAAAAAAAGTTGAAACAAAATTTTTTTTTTCCAAAATCAATTATTTTGTTAAGACAATCAGAAAGTTCTTTGAATCATTTAAATCGGACGCTTAGTTCTCTCAAAAACTGCCATTTTTTGCACATTTAGCTCCGTATTTAACTTCCCGAAGGAGAAGTTTATGTTTTCATCAAAAAATCCGATTCGCTAATTTTATGTTTTCTCGACGTTTCAAGTCATTCTGAATCGAAGAGATCAAATTGGAAAAAGTAGTATGTGTTGTGTGTGTGTGTGTGTGTGTGTGTGTGTGTGTGTGTGCGTGTGCACCAACAGATTTTTTGCCGTAATCGCCGTTTTCTCAAAACGGCTGGACCGATTTCAAAAATTTAAAAGCCATTCGATGTATCTCGATGAGGACTATTGTTTGTCAGTTTTGTGGCGACGATCGGCCAAACCGTTTCTTCGTAAATAGCAGAGAAGTGAAAACTCTTTCGTCCACGTTTTAGCCCGCAGTTATGAATCGATTTTGAAAATTCAAAAATCGTTCGAAAGATATTGGTTAGGAATCGTGCTATTAGTTTTTGGTAGAGATCGGCCGGGCCGTTTTCTTGTAATAAAGTTTTAAAAAAAAAAATTTCGACGATTTTTATGATTATTTTTTTGACGATAGATACCATAGTCTTCTAGGTCATACTAAAATATTACGGCCTACGACAACTGGTTCAGCTTTAAAAATTCGTCAAAGTTTGCAAAATCAGTATGGTCTTTTGGCATTGTCAAAATTAGACCTTTGACCGACGTTTTTTCAAAAACGCCTGAACCGATTTAAAAATTAAAAAGCCATTTGATGTATTTCGGCGAGGACTATCGTTTTTTGTCAGTTTTGTGTGACGATCTGCCAAGCCGTTTCTTTGCAATTTGAAAAAAAGTGTTAAAATTTCGTCCACATTTAAGCTCATTCTGCCGAACCGATTTTAAAAAAATCAAAAACTGTTCGAAAGATATTAGTTGGAATGATGCTGATTAATTTTAGGTGAAAATCTACCGAGCCGTTTTCTTGTAATTAACTGTTGAAAAAGAGTGTTAAATTTTCGTCCACATTTAAGCTCATCCTACCGAACCGATTTGAAAAATCAAAAACTGTTTTGAAAGATATCATTTGGGAATGATGCTGATTAATTTTAGTGAAAATCTACCGAGCCGTTTTCTTGTAATAACTGTTGAAAAAAAGTGTTAAATTTTCGTCCAATTTAAGCTCATCCTACCGAACCGATTTTGAAAAATCAAAAACTGTTCGAAAGATACCATTTGGGAATGATGCTGATTAATTTTAGGTGAAAATCTACCGAGCCGTTTTCTTGTAATAAATGTTGAAAAAAAGTGTTAAATTTTCGTCCACATTTAAGCTCATTCTACCGAACCGATTTTAAAAAATCAAAAAACTGTTCGAAAGATATCATTTGGGAATGATGCTGATTAATTTTAGGTAAAAAATCTACCGAGCCGTTTTCTTGTAATTAACTGTTGAAAAAAAGTGTTAAATTTTCGTCCACATTTAAGCTCATCCTACCGAACCGATTTTGAAAAATCAAAAACTGTTCGAAAGATACCATTTGGGAATGATGCTGATTAATTTTAGGTGAAAATCTACCGAGCCGTTTTCTTGTAATTAACTGTTGAAAAACTAGTTGAAGGTGCATTTAGCCTGAAGGCAAGTTGCATGAACTTCCCGAAATGTGTAAATAATATACTTAATCGATCCAATTTTAGAATAAGCAACTTGATCTGCCTTTAACAATATTTTTTTATTTTATAATTATTAAGAAATTTATATTTATCACTATCATTGATTATAAAAAAAAATATTTTTTATTCTTTTTTTATTTTTTAATATAATAATCTGAATACATAAGTGGTTCTCATTGTGACAAATTGTATCGACGCATACGATTATTTTTCCAAATTGTAGAAAACGATGATAATTATTATAACTTGATTAAAGTAAAGAATTTCTTGGTCATTTCACGACCTTGGAGACGAAGTATATTTTCTAGGCAGAGGCTTCATATGTTTTTGATTTTTCAAAATCGGTTCGGTAGGATGAGCTTAAATGTGGACGAAAATTTAACACTTTTTTTCAACAGTTAATTACAAGAAAACGGCTCGGTAGATTTTCACCTAAAATTAATCAGTACCATTCCTAACTAATATCTTTCGAACAGTTTTCGATTTTTCAAAATCGGTTCGGTAGGATGAGCTTAAATGTGGACGAAAATTTAACACTTTTTTTCAACAGCTAATTACAAGAAAACGGCTCGGTAGATTTTCACTTAAAATTAATCAGTACCATTCCTAACTAATATCTTTCGAACAGTTTTTGATTTTTCAAAATCGGTTCGGTAGGATGAGCTTAAATGTGGACGAAAATTTAACACTTTTTTTCAACAGTTAATTACAAGAAAACGGCTCGGTAGATTTTCACCTAAAATTAATCAGTACCATTCCTAACTAATATTTTTCGAACAGTTTTTGATTTTTCAAAATCGGTTCGGTAGGATGAGCTTAAATGTGGACGAAAATTTAACACTTTTTTTCAACAGTTAATTACAAGAAAACGGCTCGGTAGATTTTCACCTAAAATTAATCAGTACCATTCCCAACTAATATCTTTCGAACAGTTTTTGATTTTTTAAAATCGGTTCGGTAGGATGAGCTTAAATGTGGACGAAAATTTAACACTTTTTTCAACATTTAATTACAAGAAAACGGCTCGGTAGATTTTCACCTAAAATTAATCAGCATCATTCCCAAATGATATCTTTCGAACAGTTTTTGATTTTTCAAAATCGGTTCGGTAGGATGAGCTTAAATGTGGACGAAAATTTAACACTTTTTTTCAACATTTAATTACAAGAAAACGGCTCGGTAGATTTTCACCTAAAATTAATCAGCATCATTCCCAAATGATATCTTTGGAACAGTTTTTGATTTTTCAAAATCGGTTCGGTAGGATGAGCTTAAATGTGGACGAAAATTTAACACTTTTTTTCAACAGTTAATTACAAGAAAACGGCTCGGTAGATTTTCACCTAAAATTAATCAGCATCATTCCCAAATGATATCTTTCGAACAGTTTTTGATTTTTTAAAATCGGTTCGGTAGGATGAGCTTGAATGTGGACGAAAATTTAACACTTTTTTTCAACATTTAATTACAAGAAAACGGCTCGGTAGATTTTCACCTAAAATTAATCAGCATCATTCCCAAATGATATCTTTGGAACAGTTTTTGATTTTTCAAAATCGGTTCGGTAGGATGAGCTTAAATGTGGACGAAAATTTAACACTTTTTTTCAACAGTTAATTACAAGAAAACGGCTCGGTAGATTTTCACCTAAAATTAATCAGCATCATTCCCAAATGATATCTTTCGAACAGTTTTTGATTTTTTAAAATCGGTTCGGTAGGATGAGCTTGAATGTGGACGAAAATTTAACACTTTTTTTCAACAGTTAATTACAAGAAAACGGCTCGGTAGATTTTCACCTAAAATTAATCAGCATCATTCCCAACTAATATCTTTCGAACAGTTTTTGATTTTTTAAAATCGGTTCGGTACGATGAGCTTAAATGTGGACGAAAAGTTTAACACTTTTTTTCAAATTACAAAGAATCGGCTTGGCAGATCGTTGCACAAAACTGACAAACGATAGTCCTCACCGAAATACATCAAATAGCTTTTAAATTTCTAAAATCGGTTCAGGCGTTTTTGAGAAAACGTCGACCAAAAGTCTAATTTTGACAAATGCCAAAAAGACCATACTGATTTTTGCAAACTTTGACGAATTTTTAAAGCTAAACCAGTTGTCGTAGGGCCGTGATATTTTAGTATGACCTAGAAAACTATGGTATCTATCGTCAAAAAAATAATCATAAAAATCGTCGAAATTTTTTTTTTAAAAACTTTATTACAAGAAAACGGCCCGGCCGATCTTTACCAAAAACTAATCAGCACGATTCCCAACCAATATCTATCGAACGGTTTTTGAATTTTCAGAATCGATTCAGAATTGCGGGCTAAAACGTGGACGAAAAATTTTTCACTTTTCTGCAATTTACAAAGAAACGGCCCGGCCGATCGCCGCACAAAACTCAGAGACGATAGTCCTCATCGAGATACATCAAATGGCTTTTAAATTTTTGAAATCGGTCCAGCCGTTTTGGAGAAAACGTCGATTTACGGCAAAAAATCTGTTCACACACACACACACACACATACACACACACACACACACACACTCACACACACACACACACATACTTTTTCCAAATTTGGTCTCATTCGATTCAGAATGGCTTGAAACGTCCAGAAAACATAAAATTAGCGATTCGGATTTTTTGATGAAAACATAAACTTCTCCTTCGGGAAGTTAAAAATTTAGGCCGTTTTTCATGGAACTTTTTTTGGCGATATACATCATGGTCTTATAGAACTTACTGTAATATTACGGCTTTACAACAAGTAGTTTAATTTTAAAAATTCGTCAAACTTTGCTAAAATTATTATCGTTTTTTTTTTAAAGTAGGATTGATGAAGTATATTATTTACACATTTTTTTGATCAAGTCGATTATTTATACATATCGGGAAGTTCATGTAATTTGCCTCAAGGCTAAATATCAAACCAACTAGTTTCAAAATGGCTGGGCCTGCCTTTGCCAAAATCTGACAATCACTTGTCCCAATCATTACTAATTGAATGTTTTTTAGAACATTCAAATCAGATGCTCCGTTCTCTCAAAAACTCGATTTCTATTTTCGGCACTCTTTGCTCTTTATCTCCGTAATTGCTGGGCCTGCCTTTGCCAAAAATTAATCAGCTCATCTCCCTATCAATAGGAATCGAATGTTTTTCGAACGATTCAAATCGGTTGATCCGTGCGCCCGAATTGGTTGATGCGTGACTGGAAATTTGTATCCATACATACATACACACACACACACATCCACTTTTTCTGAGGTATGCCAAAATGTTCAGAAACCTTCAGAACATCAAGAAATGTAAAAATTTTCAATTTCGATTTTCCACCCATTACAATAACTTACCCTACGGGAAGTTAATTAGGGTTACAAATTATTCTCACCATCATTAATAGTATTATGATTACAAGGATTCCAGACAAATGTAAAGAAGAGTTTTTACAATTTTTGTTAAAATTATATATAAATGTGGATAAGAAAACCTTTTTTTTTCATTATTAAAATGTGATGTAAAACTGCTAGGTGTGAATGGCATATTGCCTTAAGGCAAGTTACTAAAACTTCTCGGTATGTGTAACATAAAGCATTTTGTACGAAATCACAGTATATAAACGCCAAATCAAACTGGTTTATTCTATTTCACATAATTAAAATTTTTGTGTCAGAATGCATAAGATAGTTCATTAGAAGGATCAGTAGTAGGGAATGCAATACCGATAGAAAATTTCAAAACCGGTACTTCGGTAATTTTTCATTTTAAAACCGGAATACCGGTAAATTACCGATATTTTTATTATCTTAAACAAAAGTAAACAAAATTGAAAGTTACTAGTACAAATATAAAAAAATGTATATACAACTACAACTATATTCAACTAAACAATAAAAACAATAAAATAAAACAATAAGTTTATTTTTTTAAATAATAATTGAACAAAATTATATCCAATTTAATTAATTCATTATCACTATCGAGTATATTGAGTACTTTTCACCAAAAACAAACTTATGAGTAAGAAAGACCAAAAACTCACAAAAGATCATATTACATTATTATAATAAACTGTTTTGTCTGTATCCGATGTGTTAAATTAGCACAATCTCCAAAAATAATTTTTCTACATTAATTTAAGATCGGATTGAGTATTGTTATTTAAAACAATAATGTGATGGTTCTATAGTATTTTCAAACTTCAAAACGTTTTTGAAAAATAATTTTTTATAATTGTAATAAGAAGCAAAAATATTTAGTAATTATCATAATTATTACGAATAAAGTTAGAAAAAAATAAAGATTACGCAGAGGTAATCTGTATGATATAAAATATTGTTACGAATGTGTGGGTGAGGACCCACACACGGATGTAAAATAACACATTACTACCCCTCTCCCTATGCGTGTAAACCATGTCCCTGATGAGGAATGTGTCCGCAGGCTGAGGTGGTTGTCTGCTTTTAACAGTCAAAAAAGTCGATCGTATGCCCTCAGGGGTGTCGGGTCGAAAGATACCGTTCTTAAGTATAAGTCGAAGGGATGGGCGCGGGGCAGTGCGCGCAATGTTTTATCAAATTAATGTTGGTGATAATGTAAGTTAAAATAATGTTATGGGGGGCAGCGTATCGGAAGCTGCCCCAAACCGAAGAAAGACTTGGTGTAATTATGAAATGTGATTAGTGGATGCGAATTGGGATCCCGATGTATGGACATGTGATGGACACTGGTTGCGCCGTGGGTACAGAGATAAGTTTAGATTTAAGTTGTAGAGTTCAGATTGATTAAGTAGAGAATAAGTATGTAAATATATAAATATAGAATATTGTTTAGTTAAGTTTCGAACAAACGCCTTTCATTACTTGTAGTTGTAAATTTAAATAATCTTTCAGCAGTACGCGATAAAAGGTAACAGTGAGTTTAACCAACTAACAATAAAATAAGGATTATAAATGAAAGAATTAAAAAGGAATCCGTAACAATATTTTGGCGGAAATATCGCTTACAAAACCGTTACATTTTTATATAAGATAAAAGAACATCATTATATATCAGTTCAATTCTATTTATTGTAACACGATATGAAGCCTTTAGTAAAGCAATAAATATTCAGTTTAATGACGAGTTAAGATAATATTTGACATTTGTTTATCCTATAGAATCACTTGAGGACATACTGTTTATGCGATTATAGAATTTAAAGATAAATTTGTTCCGAGAAATTTAAACTTTCGTGTATTATGTATCAAATGGCGCTTATGTAAAAATACCGAAAACACCGGTATTTTTGGGGTAAATACCGGTAAAAATACCGCCGAAAAATCGGGCGGTTTACCGGTAATTCGGTATACCGGAATACCGGTATTGCATTCCCTAATCAGTAGTAAACTTTATCTATTTCTTGCTAAGATATCTAAAAAAGAAAGCCCGGAACGAAATTTTCAAGTTATTTGCAAAACGTCAAGAATATTTTGTAGCAATTTTTAAAATGCGGGTACAAACAAATGCTTTGTTCAAAATATTCATATAAAACTGCATAAGACAGCTTATACAGACTTATAGTAAATTTTATGTAGTTTTTGATAAGCTAACTAGAAAAATGTGTATTGGAGAAAACTTTCAAGTCATTCGAAGAATTGTAAAGAAGTATCCTCAATAATTATATTGCAAAATTTTTAAAATGCATAATAGCGAGTTCAATATAGATTAATTACAAATCGTAGTAAATTTATATCGAATGGCAGTAAATTTGATCTAACAAAAAAAGCGAGCCCGGAGCAAAATTTTCGAAATATTTAAAAAAATGCAATAAAATGTTCCAAAAATTTAATAGCAAACTTGCACATTACAAAAAATTGACTAGTGTTATTTTAAATTTTCATATAAGAGTGTATTGCATTGTTTTTACGAAATATTATTAAATTTTTATTAGATTCTGCTGAGCTGACTAGAAAAAAAATTCGGAACGAAGTATTTGAGATACAAAATGTTAGAAAAATATTTTGATTTTATTTCGATAATAATATTTCAATGAACACATTATATAACGGCCAAATTGAATCAATTTTATTCCAGAACTTTGTATGAGGGTATATAGGGTAGTTTAGATGAAATCGTAGTGAATTTTATCTAGTTTCTTCTAAAACTTATAAAAAAGATAGCACGGAACAAAATTTTCTAGATATTTTATAAAATGTAGAAAAATGTTCCAAATATTAAGAAGCAACTTGCAAAATATATAAAGAAAGTTTAGTTTCATTTAAAATATTTGTATCTGCGTTTATTAAATTTTTGATACAGAATTTTAATGAATTTTATCTAGTTTCTACTAAAGCAACAAGAATAAAAGAGAGCCCGGAGCAAAATTTTTGTGATTAATAAAAAGTAGAAAAATGTCCCGAATATTTAATAGCAAACTTCCACAATATTATACGAGGTGTGTTCAAAAAGTACCCGGAATTACTAATAATTAAATTTCGCGGGTCTGGAGTGTCTGATTGTCAAAATTTTTTTTATTGTGTTGGTATACATGCCCCTAAAGTATGATGAAATTTTCAGCTATATTCACTGTTTACTTTGTCTGTGGTAGTCGCTAAGGTTCGACGTGTTTTTCTGAGCTCGGCGATTTTTACAATGGAAGAATTGAAAAGTCAAAGAATTTGTATTAAATTTTGCGTAAAAAATGAAATAAAGTGTTGCAAAGTGCAAAAATTCACCAGATATGGCTCCGTGTGACTTTTTCCTATTCCCAAAGTTGAAGAGACCCATGAAAGGACGGCGGTTTTCCTCGATTGAAGAATATCGCTGAGAGTGCTCAAGGACATATCAAAAAGTGAATATCAAGGGTGCTTCGAAAATTGAAAAAAACGCTGGCATAAGTGTATCATATCTGGGGGGGACTACTTTGAAGGGGACCACATTAATGTAGACGAATAAATAAATATTTTTTTGAAAAAACGAAAATTCCGGGTACTTTTTGGGGTATGGGGCTCGTAAGACCCATACAGTTTCATTTAAAAATTTCGTATGAGGCTGTATACAAATTTTTAAATGAAGTTGTAGTAAATTTTACCTTATTTCTGCTAAACTAAATGAAAATGATAGCCTGGATTAAGATTTTCGAGATATTTAAAAAATTATAAACAAATGTCCTGAACATTTATTCGAATTTATAAGGCTGGTTTAAAATTCTTTTTGTATTGAAGAGAATAAGATTATTTATATATAATTGTAGTGAATTTATCCACTTTGTTCTAAGCTAACTAAAAAAATGTGACCGGAATAAGATTTTTAAGAAACTTAATGTAGAGAAATGTTCCGAATATTTAATAATGATATATAAATCTGATATCAAACTAGTTGTATATGGGAGTATCAGAAACGAAAATTCTAATTATTATTTTATACAATTTTTTTTTCATTTTCGTCGACTCACATGCATTTTGTGATTTTTCTGAGAGATTTTTTCCTAGCATCGAGTGCAACGTTTGAACATGTGATATATCGATTGTAAAAGTGCACAATATATTTCGAAACGTGATTTCTAAAAGTCATTCTTTGAAATAAATCGAATATCTTGAAATTTTATCAAAACTAAATCATACATACATACACAACACACCCGCACTCGCAAACAAAAAATATTTTCAGAAATAGAACTTTAAAAAAATTTATGGGTAATAAAAGCTTTTAAAAATAAAGGTGCGTTTTTGCGTTTTTCAATAATATGTAATATTTAAAGCATTTGGGGGAATAACTAATATGTTTGGAAAATTTGGTCAAATTCGATATAATCACCCATTCTTATTGATTTTGTCGATTTGCACATGTCGGGAAGTTCATGTAGCTTGAATCAAGGATAAAACGCTACTTACACCTAGTTTCTAAATTTTTTGGCTGTTGAGACTTCAAGTATATATGAATGTATATGTTATACATAAATTTGTTATTATTAGTGTGTGTGTGTGTGTGTATGTTTGTGTTCCTCGGAGCAGTAGCGAGAGAGAGCGTCCCGGATTAAATACATTTTAAGGTAATTCCATTAGTTCCACACAGAATGGCAATTCTTTGGCAAAGTGCCGGCAAATTAATTCCAAGCAGGTATTTCACGCTTTGGAAATTGCCATTTTCATTTACACTCTGACTCGTAAATAAATACATTTTTTATAATGTTCCGTCCATTAATTATTTTTCTTCTTACTATGCCAGAGGAAAAATTTCTTCGAGGAGACGATACGATGACGCGGAATAAATATATAACACATTGATTAAAATTGCGACGACGACGACGTTAGAGACGGAGACGTTTGAGAAATATAAAGTTAATGGGATTTGGATGGAGAATTTGCTAAATTAAAAAGCATACACGTGATTAATAAATTTAGTACTGAACGCATTTAATAACTAGGTGTAAGTGGTACTTCGACCTGAGGCAAGCTGCGTGTACTTCTTGTCATGAATAATAGACTTAATCAATATATAAGTTTATGAGTGGTTTAAAAGTTTCCAAACATTAGTTTTATTCAACAAATTCTATCTCAAAATATATCTAAGAAGATTCCAAGATATCTTTCGTAAAGTTTTTTTCATTTAAAATCGGTTCTAGTTCTTGGCAAAAATGAATAAAAATGTATATTCATTTATATATAGTACTTCAGAAAAATTTCAAAAAATTTGGCTTGAAATCAGCAAATTGCTGTAGCAAGTAGGAAACAACACAGAAGCAAGATGATACACTTTTTGGATTGAAAGTTTTGCAATTTTTTTTTAACCAACACATAAAAATCTGTTCATGCCTTATAAAAATAGATAACATTATCTAAATATCTGCTAAAGTGTGTAAAGAAATTTCTGCAAAAACGTGAAAACGTGAAATCAGTAGATTTGCAATTGTAGTAAAAGTAACAAAAAATACCCAAGCAAGTTGATACACGTATTAGAATTTTTGTAAATTTTGCATATTTTGTGTTCAATATGTTAAAATTTTGTTTATGCTATATGATAGAGAATAAAATTATCTATATATCTACATATTTATTTATCTGAAGTGTCTACAGAAATTTCTGTACGAACATGGCATGAAATCAGCAAATTGTAAAAGTATCAAATAATACGCAAGCAAGTTGCTGCACGTATTAGTATTTTTGAAAATATTGCAATTTTTTTGTTCAACATATTAAAATTTAGTAATGCCATTCCAGAATAAATACTATTAATTACATATCTACATATTTATTTATCTAAAGTGTATAAATAAATTTAAGCAAAAGTGTGGTTTGAAATCAACAAAAACTATGAAATAATACAAAAGCAAGTTGATACACTTAAATATTAAAAATATTCAAGTATCGATAAAAACCTTTTAGTAGTCTACAAATTAATTTAGTTTTTACTTTTTACTTTGATATTTGATTAATTTTGAATTATAGTCATTTTTGTATAAACGATTTGGACTGATTTACTTATAGATTTTTTGAAAATTTTGCTTTTTTTAATCATCACTTTAAAATCTGTTTATGCCATATGGTATTAGATAAAATTAACCACATATCTGCGGGAAACATAAAATTAGCAAATTGGATTTTCTAAACAAAACTTGAACTTTTCTTTCAAGAAAGTAAAAAAATAATGTACATTGCATTAGTTTGTGAAATTATTTGCATGAATTTCTTATATACAATGGCTGTATATATATACAAATATATAAATATTTATAATATAAGTACATTTCACTAATAAAAAATGCTAATAACATAATAAAATTCCTCCATTTGCATGCTAATACATACATCTATCTGCAAATGCAACTCGGAACAGAAATGAATCCCTGATATACATATAAAAAGGCGGAAAGAAGAAAAAAAGTGGAAATCTTAAAAAAGAAAAGGAAGAAAAACTCAGGAAAAAGATATGAATGATGAAAAGAGATTTTAAATATTAATATAAAAGGAAAAGCTTGTAACTCAGGAATGAGTTTATCTTTAACGCAAAATTGAAAATGTCAAGTGAGGCCGCGGGCTAAATAAAAAGCCTGTTTATTTAGTTTACCATTATCTGTTAGTGTAAAAACTAATATGAATAGTGCAAAGACAATGAAAAAAAAAACTTAAGTTTATTCAATGATTTATACAACTAATGATAGCGGCGGTCATATTACGTTATCTACAAGATCACGAACATTAATTATCCTCCGCCAGAAAAAAGAGCGGCACATCAATGTATCAAAATAAATTAAATACATATTGATTCAAAAAGCATTTTATTTGTATTGACGAAACAAAGAACTGATGAATTTTCTTTCGCATGTTTCGGAGATACAATAAGAAAAGTAAAAAAAGGCTATTTTGCAGTCAGAATGATCATTAGATACATATGCACATTAAATTATCAGACATTTTATAGAGATATTAATAATAAATACACACGCTTAAATATTTAGTCTTTACGCTGCTAAAGATTTTACATACTACTAAATTTGCTTTGAAAAAATTTCAAAATGTTCAAAAAATTCAAAATATTTAAACGTCATTTTTTTCAAACTAGTGGAGTGTATGGCATCGTGCCTTAAAGCAAATTGCTGGAACTTCCCGTACCGTAACGAAATGTTAAAGGAATACTCGATGTTTTTAAATAGATTATTATTAATAGTGTAACATTGTCTAATATTTATAAGAATTATATAAACTGAATTGCAAAGTTAAAATTATTTGTTTAAAATATATTAGAACTTTAGTCAGAATTAAATATAAAATCTGAATTATTTTCGATATAGAAAAAAAAATGATACAATTTTTTTTTTCCAAAATCAATTATTTTGTTAAAACAAGCTGAAAGTTCTTTGAATCATTTAAATCGGACGCTTAGTTCACTCAAAAACTGCCATTTTTTGCACATTTAGCTCTGTATCTTCGAAATGGCGGGACTTGTCTTTGCCAAAAACTAATCACCTCTTCTCCCAATCATTACTAATTAATCATTTTTTTAGATCATTCAAATCCGATACTACGTTCTCTCAAAAACACGATTTGTATTTTCTGCACTCTTTGCTCCGTATCTCCGTAACGCCTGGACCTGCCTTTGCCAGAAACTAATCAGCACATCTCCCTATCAATAGAGATCAAATGTTTTTTAAACCATTCAAATCGGTTGATCCGTGCGTCCGAAAACGTGGGCGAAAAAATGCGGACATACAAAACACACACATGCACACATATCCATTTTTTCTGAGGTATGCCAAAATGTTCAGAAACCTTCAAAACGTCGAGAAATGCAAAAATTTTCATTTTAGATTTTCGGCCCATTACTATAACTACTCTACGGGAAGTTAATAATGTAATAAAGTGACTTAAAGCAATTGTTAAAAGCTTTAAATTTGCTTGAAAAAATTAAGTTTTCTTTGCAAATATTGTTTTTTTGAGAATTTTGGGCACGTTTATAAAAATTGATACTATTTTATAAATTTGGGCAAAACCGATTGTTTAGATATTTTGATTTTTTTTTTTGAAATTTGAAAATTTCAAAACTCGTTTAATTGTCGTTTAATTCATATTGTCAAAAGTTCTAAGGACATTTTTTGAATTATATATGTGAACATTAAGCATTATAAAATTGATACGAAATCCAAAGAAATAGAAACAATTTATTGGTAATTAAATAGTTTATATATAATTAAATAACCGGAATAATTAATAATAATATAAATATTTTATTATGTATAATATATATATATATATATATATATATATATATATATATAATAGGAAACCCAACGAACTCCGTTTCGCCACCAGATGGTTTCGTGAGAAAGATGAAAAAAAATTTTGTTTGTTTTATATTTGAAAAGGAAAAATTAGATTTTATTACACAACAGTAATGAATTTATTTCGATTACAAAAATGAAGTGTTTTTTAGTTGAACTTCTCTAAGTAAATTTCCAACGAATGCAAAATTGTCGAAATCGGTTCATGCGTCTGGAGTTATTTCGTCAGGAAGGAAAACCCGACTTATTTTTATATATATATAGAAGATAATATATTAATATATAATTAAAAAGATTATTTTACGGAATAATTAAATTTTATATATAAATATATTACTTAATTGAACAACATAAATATAAATTACTAGAAAAAAATTGCACTTAATATTAAATCTCTGTAAAATACCTGATCATTTTTGTTCGACTCCGAAACTGCTGGGCCTGTCTTCTCAAAATATTTAATCAAGTTTTCATTTTATCAATACAACTTGTATGTACAAGTAAATATGATTTTCGTGTCATTGAAATCGATTGCCATATTCCAGATATGCCATAATGTTCAGAAACCGTTGAAACATTTGATTTTTCGCTATTACTATAACTTTTCCGTTTTTTTATTCACTTTAAAGCAATCTAGTTTTTATTCTCCGTAATAAAATACTCAATTTAAGCAAACATTTCTTATATGTAGTAGTTAGTTAGGCTTTTCCACAGGTAATTACAGGGTGTTTATAGAAGTCGGGTTAAGGAGTTGGTGTAACCCTTTCTTAATGGGAATGCAACGATAAGACGTAATAATGGAAGTCGTTGCAATACCCTAAGAAAGGGGAGTATCAACCCCCCTAATCCGTCACAATGGTGAAAACGCATTCGATCCCCCATAAATCCCCCTCATAAATTTTTAATATTTTTAATAATTACTATTATTATCTTTATTAAAAGCTAAGCGAGTCGCTCCCACTAGTTACGTGTATAAGTTACGTTAATTTTCATGATAGATGTTTTTTTGTTATAGTACGTTGTTCGGTAAATTTAGTAAATTTTTAAAATTTGAATATTGCGCTAATAATGTGGTAATTATAATTGTATTTTCCAGGTGTATTACTATTTGTGTTCATATGTGCATTTTTCATTTCTATTGTGTACTTTTCTCGGTGACGTAGTTTTAATTTTAGTAGAATTTTACTACGTTGAAAATATAAGTGATTTTTATTTGTTTAATGTTTTGAGTATGGAATATGTAATAATCTAGTTTAATTTTATTTAACCAAATCTATTGTTTTGGCTGCGGTTTGCGTCAATATTATAATTGTTACCTTCCTATTCTATTCTATTCTATTATCATTATCCTAATATTTGTTAAGTTTAGTTCTAAAAAGTATATAAAATTAGCTAATTTAAAGTTACTTAACTTATTCAAACTGATTGAATTTTATTTATTTATTTTAACCTATTTACTTTATAATTTTACAAAAAAATTTTAGATGTACTATTTTTATTTTAAAATCAGATTTCATTTAATGGTTGTGTGTGCACATTCTATTTTCTTTTTCTTTCTTTTTTTTCTGGATATAATATTACAAAAATGCAATTAATTTTATTTTAAAAGGGGATTTATTCACTTGTTATGTTTGTTCCATTTGGTTTTCCCTGGGTATCAATTTCAATTTCTGTAAAGTCATTTATAAATCGTCAAACAGTTTTCGAGTCGTTTCAAGTATTTTGTTTTGATAGTCTAGTTCGAAAGATCTTAAACACATTGCCCAACAAAATATATTTCGTTTTCTTCGTGAATCTCAAATTCCGTACACTTGACCCTATGCCACACACAAATCGTATTTTTTCTGTCTTCTAAAACAGTTAATAGGCAAATATTATGTTTCAAAATCCCTAGTATTTTTTTCATTGACATGTTTATATACAGATCTTAAATTTATTGTGTTTTTTGACAATCCCAACGTCTCTGTTATGTCTCAGCACTTGACAATTTTTGACCCTATCGACGGGGTGCCGTAGTGCCGTACGCAACGCGACAGAACCGTTAAGTTTTTTTGCACAGTTTGCGGCGCCAGTCGCGTACTTGAAATAATCCATATTCAAAAGAAGAAACTTTCACTTATTATTATTTTTTTATTGTCGTTTTGTTTGTGTTTCGTTAATCTAATTCGCGATGTTTAATGAACCCTGTAATTACATATTTTTTTCGAGATGATTTGCGAATGAGACAGAATTACTTAGAACATGATAGGTATAGATAGATACTTTAGTATCTACTAGTATATTTAGTATCAGTAAGATTGATACTCTTTATTATTTTTCTAGTTTGTATTTTCTTAATAAGTTAGGAAGATTTTCATATTTTTAGTTTAGATTTTATTAGGTATAGGATAGTTAGAATGCATAAGTTATTATGCCAGTGAGATTGTTTTTTTCTTAAATAAAAATAGTCATTGAAAAATGGGTAAATGATTTTTATGGATCCTGATTGGTGTTATGTTTCTGTTTCTAAGATATTTGGATAGTGCTCGTCGAGACCTTTCATTTGATACCCAACAATTTTAAAGTATACCTAGTAGATTGAAGGATTGATATTAAGTACAGTTATAGATAATTTAATTTAGAACAAATTTGCCAAATATTTCATTCATTTTGGACGAACCGTTCAAAAGTTACAAGAATTTCAATAAATAAATGCATGCAAACGTGCTGTCGTACTATAAATAGTACAGCGGGTCAAATGCGAGTTAAAAAGTTTTACTTTAAATTTGTAGCTGATTCTTTCAGATTCAAATTAGCTAAAGACAGTTTTCAGTTTCTACCAACATTTTAGAAAATATAGCACACAAATCGTAAGAATGCAACCACTTCATATAATTTGAGTTGAAGCTTTGATAATTTTTAATTGCATTTATTAAAAAAAATAATTAAAAATTGCTATAATATTAGTGTAAATTGATAGATAATTCAATAAGCTACAAATTAGCTAAACATACCTTATAGTTTGCATAATTAGTTTGGAAAATATAAAAGAAAAACTATAAAATTGTATATTTATATACTACTTGTTTAGCTAGATTGTTTATTTATAATTACATTTTTATATTCAAAATTATTTATGAAACTAACAAAAATATTAGCTTAAATTTTAGTTAATTTTATTATATACAAATTACCTAAACACACCTTATAGTTTGTATAAATAGTTTAGAAGTTACAAAACTAAAACTACAAAAATATCTTCATCATATAATTTTATCAGCATTTCTAATAGCATTTTTATATTAAATTTTTTTTATAAAATTTACAATAATGTTAGCTCAAATTTTATAAAATTCAATTAGCTACGAATTAGTTAAACATACCTCATACCTTTCACAAATTGTTTAGAAGTTATTCAAAAAAAACTATGAATTTCCTGCTAAATTTTGGAAGTTCAAGTGTGAAACACGCTTTACAACCCTAAAGCTTCCACTACACTCAACCGGCGCCATATAAAACCCTAAACAACGCTCATAAGCAAAAGCGCAAGTGTGGCTACTGCTTTAGGCTTAGCGTGCTTCACACTGTGCAATTAAAATTTAATTTAGTAAATAGATTTTTGAAAGCGTTTTTAAACCACAATTTGTTCCAACACATCTATACTTATATACATCAAATCAAAGGTAATTTCAAGCCCAAAAAACTGGCTAAACACAATTCTTATTTACACCAATATTCCAAAAATTATTTGCAAAAATTTGATTTTTTTTGTATTTTTCCAGTCATATCATCCAGAGTTACATCAATACAAACATCAAATCGAACTCTTCAATCAGTTGACACAGAAATTAATAGCTGTTTATCAGCACGATGACACGTCACGTATAAAAATGATGACAGAATGTGTCAATCAACGTTATGCTAATTTGACAAGCAGTTGTGGCCAGAGGAAGGGTCCTCAATGCTGCTATTAACTCTTTACATAACTTCGACAGGTGAGTGATAATTTGAGTAATAAATTGTAAAAGACAGGTGATAAGTATATTTTGTTGCATATCAAATGAAAGGTTATGAAATTGTCTACTAGTCTGTATAAAAGGATTTTTAAAGTTTGGAACAAAATTTTGCAAACAACAATTTTTGAAAGTCACGTGTTAATTTATGATACTAGTTGCAATGGGTGCAGATTTTTGTTGTTTTTGTTCTAGATATTTTAAATATTACAAAAGTGTTATATATTGTTAGAAAGCTAATGAAATTATCTACAAAGCTGTATATAACGTTTAATAACTTTGCGAACAAAATTATTTAGGAAAAATCTGTAAAGTTCAAACTTTAGTATCGAGTTATTAGCCTTTGGTAGACGTTATAGGGTATATTTTTCTACGTTTGCGTTCATATTGCTAAAATTTGTTTCACAACATTTATGTTATTATATATCGTTAAAAAAGTAATAAAATTATCTATAAATGTGTATATAATAATTTAGTACGTTACAAACAAAATTTTGTTCCAAAAAATTTCCAACTTTGATGTCATTTTATGATCAAATTGGAGTGTGATTTTATATTTTTAGTTGCAATGGGTGCACTTTTTTCTTTGCACGTGCGTTTTGTTCTAGATATTTTCAAAATAACAATAGCGTTATATATTGTTGGAAAGCTAATAAAATGGTCTATAAATCTGTATATAACGTTTCAAAACTTTGCGAACAAAATTATTTAAGAAAATCGTTAAAGTTCAAACTTTAGTATCTAGTTATCAGTTTTTGGTGGACTTTATAGGTGACATTTTTCTTCGTTTGCATTTATATTGCTAAAATTTGTTCTACAATACATATATTATTATATATCGTTAAAAAGCTGTGTACAACGTTTAATAACTTTGCTAACAAAATTATTCAAGAAAAATTACTAAACTTGAATTTTAGTGTATAGTTCTTCGTAACCTATGCAATACGTACTGATAATACTAAATTTAATTTAACTAAACAATTTTTATTAATAATTTTATTCCAACAGTTACAAAACTAAACATGCGCATTTGTAGACAATTTTATAAGCTTTGTATTGATATATAATAGTGTATTAAAATTTAAACATTTTTTCTGATAAATAATGCAAACTTAAATAAAGTGTGACTAAACATCTATATTAATGATATTAATTTGCAAAGTTTGAGTGATTTTTGTCAAAAATTTTGTTCCAAAATTTTTAAAACCGTAAATACAGATTTATACAATATTTAATAATCTTTTTAATGATATATAACTATATAAAAATGTTATAACAATTTTTTTGGTAAATCAAGCAAATTCAAAAAAGTGTGACCGAATAACTAAATTGTTGATATTAGATTGCAAAGTTTGAGTAATTTTTGTCAAAATTTTTGTTCTAAAATTTGTAAAACCATAAATGCAGATTTATACACAATTTAATGAGCTTTTTATTGATGTATATTAATATACTCGTATAAATGTTTAAACAATTTTTTTTGGTAAATCAAGCAAATTCAAAAAAATGTGACCAAAAAACGAAATTGCTGATATTAATTTGCAAAGTTTGAGTAGTTTTGGTCAAAAATTTTGTTCTAAAACTTTTAAAACCGTAAATACAGATTTATGCACAATTTAATAAGCTTTGTAATAATGCATAATAATATATGAATGTTTGAACAAATTTTTTTGTAAATTATGCAAATTTAAAAAAAATGTCCGCAAAAATTATTAATGCGATTGCAAACTTTTGACTAATGGTACAGTTTTGTTTATAATTAAATTTGCTTACAATGTGTTTTTCTAAATATTTATCATTATATATCATTAGAAAGCTAATAAAATTATCTATAAATCTGCATATAACACTTGAAATTGTTTAAAACAAAATTATTTTTAAAAAAATGTTTAAACTTTGAAAGTGAACATTCAGTTGCTTGTAGTTATAAGAAGTCGATTTAAATATTCGCTTTTACGTTTATATTGTTTAAAAATATTCTAACATATGTATATTTTTATATAACGTTGAAAAGATAATAAAATTATCTACAAATCTGTATATAACAATTTAAAACCCTTGGAACAAAATTTTCCAGAAAAAATTAAACATTGTTAAACTTTGAATTTGCAAAACCTAAATTTTGTGGTCAATTTTCTGGATTTAATTAAATATTGCTAAAGTTTGTTTAAACATTTATATATTATTATAAATCATTAGAAAGCTAATAAAATTATCTTCAAATCCGTATATAACGATTTATAACTTTTGGAACAAAATTATATTAAAAAAAAACTGCAAGTTTTAACATTGCTTTAACATTGCAAAATTTAATTCGTGTCACATTGTGACATTAATTTATAAAAGCATTTATTTTATTAAACTTTATTAAAACTTAATATTATTATTATATATCATTAGAAAGCTAATAAAATTATCTATAAATCTGTATATAACACTTTGTGACTTTTAGAACAAATTTATTTGAAAAAATATAATCTACACATAACGAATATTGTTGTAAAGCTTTTGAACATTTTTTTATATTTGATTAAAATTTTTAATAAATTATTTAAATATTAACATTTATTTATATACTATTAAAACTACGTTAGTTATCTACGTTTTTTGCTAAGTTAATAAGTGGGTAACTTTATTTATTAACTACTACATTGTGGTTGAAAATAAGTATGTTAATAATCGTGTTTAAATACATATATGTAACCGGTGGTATATTTTGTCACTTTTGGTACATAAGTTGAAAAGTTTTTAATTTAGCACAAAATTATCTTTAGCAAGATGAAAGATAATTAAATTATCTACAAATTTCTTTAATATGACATGTAGGTCACTTTATTTATTAGCCACAAAATTATGGTTGAAAATAAATATGTTAATAATCGTGTTCTAATACATATATGTAACCGGTGTTACATTTTCTTATATTTTATTACATAACTTTAAAAGTTTTCAATTCAGCACGAAAGTATCTTCAGCAAATTTATAGATAACTAAATTATCTAAATTTTTCACAAAGATAATATGTGGGTAAAATTATTTATTAACCACAAAAAATGTGGGTAAATACTGTCATCAGTAAATACTTGTGGGAACATTCGACGAGGCGCTTTTACATATTTTGGTATATAACTCAAAAATTATCTAAGTTATCTCAGAACAATCTTCGGCAAGATTAAAGATAATTAAATTCTCTACAAATTTATCTAAAGCCGGCCACAGACGTAGCTGTATAACTGCGCAACCTGCGACTTGCACATGTATTCTGTAGCGTCTGTGGGGTGTTTTTTGCGCAACTTGACAGACTGGTGCAAGCGAGTTGGCATGAGCACTTTTCAATTATTTTAATTGCGCAATCGTTCAAGTCGGCAAGTTCATTCGTTGGCCGCGTGTGGCAGCACATGTCTCGTTTCTATTTTACTTTGTAGCGAATTCATAATACAAGTTTATGAAGTTATCGACAATTAAAAGTTATGAAATTAGCCCTATGAACACTTTGAATTCTCTTCTGATGCTTAAATATATAAATTAATAAAAAAGAGATATTTTTAGGTTATGTTTTGACATTTATTATTTGACATTTGTGATATGCTTGCGCAAGTACTTGAACATAAACTTGAACCGTCTGTGGGCGCTGTGAAAATACGCCTGGTTGCGCATTCATTCAGTTGCACATGCATACAGTTACGTCTGTGGCCAGCTTAATATTGTTTATATACATCTAGAACAATTTATCTAACAAAATCGCATTTAAATATTATTTTTAGCTGAATGTACTTTGTATAGCTTGCTATGAAAAATAAATACAAAAAAAAAAAAAAAAAAAAAAATATTATTTTATACCAATACATGCAACAGGCCCTATGGAACAATTTGGTGCAATTTTGCAGATAACTCTTAAAATATCTGTTTTATCTAAAAACAATCTTTGGCAATATTAAAGATAACTAAATTATCTCTATTTTTATCTAATATTATTTATATACAACTAGAACAATTTGTTTAAGAAAATCACATTTGAATATTATTTTACCAAACATGCAACACGCCAAATGGAAAATTTTGGTGCAATTTTATCAATAACTCTTAAATTATCTAAGTTATCTGAAAACAATCTTCGGCAAGATTAAAGATAATTAAATTATCTACATTTTTACCTAATATTGTTTATATACTAGTAGAACATTTTATCTAAGAAATTTGCACATTGTACATTTTGGCACTATTTTGCAGATAACTCTTAAATTATCTAATTTATCTTCAAACAATCTTTGGCAAAATTAAAGATAATAAAATCACCTATATTTTTATCTAATATTGTTTATGTACATCTAGAACAACTTATCTACCAAAATCGCTTTCGAATATAATTTCATACTAAAAAAAGGCAACATGCTCAATGATACACTTTAACACCAATTTTTAGTTATTATAAAATTAAATTTATTAATTTTCATATTAAAACTTAATTTTACACTACTATAATATAAGGCAATATTAAAGATAATTTAATTATCTTTTAACACGTCTAATAATGTTTTAAGATAAAATAGATAATTTAAAAGTTAATAAGAATATAACAAAAAAAAATATTATATATTATTATAAGTAGAGAGATTTTATAAAAAGCTGAATTAAAACAGCAAAAAATTAGAAAAAAAAAATTCTGACTAACGTCGACTTATTAAAACAGTTCCATAGAAAATTAGCGAGCTCTGAAAGCTCGTTAATAATACTTTGCAAAAGAATTTATAGCTGTAAAAAGCTGTAGGATAAAAAGCTATATTTAGTTCCATAAAGCTGTAGGAGACAGGTGTGATGGTAAAGAATATTTTAGTATTTTTGAAAATTATTTGTGGATAAATGGTAAGAGATAGAGATGTATTATGTTAAAGGAATTTATTGAGAATTTAATTATCTTTAATCTTGCCAAAGATTATTTTCAGATAACTTATATATTTTAATAATTATGACTAAAATTGCTCCTAAAAGGTCCTATGTGCTTTAGGTCTGTTTCTGAATAAAATGATATTCAAATGCGATTTTCGTAGATAAATTGTTCTTGTTGTATATAAACAATATTAGACAAAAATGTAGATAATTTAATTAAATTTCATGCAATTAGCGGTACATTTATCTATATTTTTATAGATAACTCTTAAATTATCTAAGTTATCTTAAGTCTTAGGGGCTTATTTAGATATTTAAAGTATCTAAAAACTTATCTAACATTGTATACACATAAAATAAAAATGTGTTAATAAAAATTGCTTTTAAACATAGGCAACCGATTATATGACGTATATCTCAAGCTTGCATGTACAATTTTTTGCAATTTCTTAGATAACTCTTAAATTATCTAAGTTATCTTAAAACAATCTTTAGCACTTTCATAGATAATTGAAGTATCTAAAAACTTATCTGACATTGTATACACTTAAAATGAAATTTTGTTAATAAAAATTGCTTTTAAACATAGACAACCGATTATATGACGTATATCAAGCGTGACGGTACAATTTTTTACAATTTCTCATATAACTCTTAAATTATCTAAGTTATCTTAAAACTATCTTCAACTAATTTTTAGATAATTAAAGTATGTAGAAACTTATCTAACATTGTAGGCACCTAAAATAAAATTTTGTTAATAAAAATTGCTTCTAAACATAGACATATGGCGTATGTTAAGTTTGAAGGTACATTTGTTTACAATAACTTTTAAATTATCTTAGTTATCTTAAAACTATATTAAACTAATTTTTAGATAATCAAATTATCTACATATTTCTCTGATATTATATTTATGTCAAATAAACTTTCATTACTAAAAATTACACCTGAATACGCAACAGGCAACAATCATGAATATTTTGTACAAAATCCAGCGTTACATTTATCTATATTTTGACAGATATCTCTGAAATTATCTAAGTTATCTTAAAACAATCTTAGACAAATTTCAAGATAACTAAATTATCAACATTTTCGTCTAATATAGTAGTTACATCCGATAAACTTTCATTACTAAAAAATACCATACAATTCATAATTACTACACCTCAAATTCTGCGGTACATTTTTCCACATTTTCACAGATAACTCTGAAATTATCTAAAATATCTTAAAACAATCTTCCACAAATATCAAGCTAACACTTCACCCTACAAACTTCCCTAACATCATACAACCCTATGTCAACTTTCCATATTTTAAAACACAGCCCCATCTTATCTTTCCTCCTATCAATTTATTTCTCTCGGAAATAAATAATGCACAGGAAAGTTATTTCTGTTCGTGGAGCGCCCCTTGGAGCCCCTCGAAGCGCTCCTGCGCAAAAAATATAATTCCCCACCGCTGTTACCAATTATAGCCCCCGAACGGGGGATTGGGGATGAAAATCGTGAGACAAGAGGGAAAATAAAAGAGTGTTAAGTATGATAATTGGGTAATTAATTGATAATTGAGTTCCTTTTCTATTTTAGTAGAGTCGTTTTTTTTTTAAATTTTAAAGTTTAGTTAGTTGTTTTGGTGATAAAATCTTTAAAATTATTATCAGTCTATGTTTTAAAGTGTCAAGGTGACCTTTAGAACTTTCGTATATGGATGGAGCGCGAAGTGCGTTGAAGATTTTGTTTAAGAGTTTGAAGTTAAGTCTAGGGTGTGAGGTCGAGGCGTGTGATTCAGGCGTTCATGCTGGACTTTTTTGGGTTGAAATTTTTAGTTTTATTTGTATTGAAATTTTAAAATTTAGAACAAAAAGTGTATATTTATTTTGCGAATCGCGATTGTTTTTGATATTTTAATACAATTTAGAGTTAAGTTTTTTTAGCATCTGTGATTTTAGAAATGAAAGTTTATTTGGCATGAATATAATATTAGAGAAAAATGTAGATAATTTTTTTTATCTAAAATATTGTCTAAGGAAAAATAGTGGTAACTAAGATATTAATAGTTATATCGGTGAAGGACTCTCTCTCTTTGCAGAATTCTAAATATTCTGAATGTATTTGCTCTAAGGGATTCCAGAACATGTCGTATACGCTTTGTGAATAATATTATAGGATTATATATATATATATATATATATATATATATATATATATATATATCTACTTAAATATGCGTATATGTATATATACACTCATATATACATATATATACAATAAGAGTTCTAAATCTATACTTCAAACTACAAATACAAATTCTCAAATGTTCTTTTTACATAAAATATTATTTTAAAAATACTTTCTAAGCAAAGAATCAAACCAAACTTTTTTTATACTTAACCAAGATACTAATGAAACTTTTTTAAAAGTTTCATGAAGTTTCGTTAAGTAGTTTTAGTTAAAAAAAAATTTTTCTGAACACTACACTTTTTGCTGAAATTTATGCTAAGGATTTTAGAAAAAATATTTTTGTTCAGGAAAAGTGTATGAGAGAAAATTTTTGTTAGTATGAAAATAATTTTTTAAATATTTTTTAAAAGCAAAATTAATAAAGTTTAATACTTAAAACTTTTTCAGTACTTAACTTACATACTTAATAAACTTCTGTAAAAGTTTCATGAAGTTTCGTTAAATAATTTTATTTTAAAAAAATATTTTTTGGCCAGAATTTTTTGTAAAGAAATTTATGCTAGAGGTTTGTATAATATTTTTTAAATACAAAATTATACAAGTTTAATTAATGAAACTTTTTTTATACTTAGCTAAGATACTAATGAAACTTCTATAAAAGTTTCATCAAGTTTGGTTCAATAGTTTTTACTTAAAATAAATTTGTTCAGGAAATGTATTTCTGAGAAAATTTTTGTGAGTATTTTGATTTATTGAAAATATTTCTTAAAAGCAAAATTAGTGAAGTTTAATACCTAAAACTTTTTCAGTTCTCAACTTACATACTTATTAAACTTCTGTAGAAGTTTCATAAAGTTTCGTCAACAAGTTTTATTTTAAAAAAAATATTTATTTGAGAACAATTTTGTATGAAGAAATTTATGTTGAGGACATTTTTCTGTATTTTTAAAGATAACTCTCAAATACGTTTGAAACAATCTTAGATACGTTTAAAGATAATTAAATTATCTACACTTTTCTCTAATATTGTATTTGTGTAAAATAAACTTTCATTACTAAAAAATACACTTAAACATCATCATATTTCATTCTTTCATATAATACTTTGTGGTACATTTATCTATATTTTTATAGATAATTCTTAAATTATTTTAGTTATCTCAAAACAATCTTAGATAATTTTAAAGACAACTAAATTTTTAATGTTTTTGTCTAATATTATATTTGTGTAAACTGAACTTTCATTAACAAAAATTACACATACATACATTAAATAAAATTAAAAACTATATTGTAGTACAAATTATCATCATTATCATAAGTAGTATAATAGATCCGAAATGAGTCAAAAAGTTTTACTTCAAATATAGGATTGTTGGGTATCAAATGAAAGGGTTCGACGACCTTTATTCATCGGTCATAACAACAGCCTCAAAATGTCAATAGGGCTCTGTATAATTTATTTATTTAATTTATAGTATCAATTTTTGTCATTTAAAATATACCACGTCGCTGTAGAAGTCTTACTGTGTTAGAACATATTATAAACAGTGTAATTTAGAACAAATTCACCGGATAAACCATTTACGTTATACGTACCGTTCAAAAGTTACAAGAGATTTAACAAAGGGACGACCAATGGGTTGCAAAACTCCAGATGGAACATAAGTTTACAAGTTTTACTTCAAATATAGGCATGTGGGGTATCAAATAATAGGTCTCGACGAACTCTATCCAAATCAAACTCCATGTACGTCACAATGTCTATTTAGGCAATATTAAAATATTGCAATTTGTCGTCCGGCAGTACATTTTTCTATACGTTTAAAGATAACTCTTAAATTATCTATCTTCTGACAATTTTTAGATAATTAAATTATCTATACTTTGGTCTAATATTGTATATTTGTTAAATAAACTTTCATTACTAAAACTTACACTTTAAAATAGCTAAATACGCAACAGACATCTATCACATATATTTTGTACAAAATGCAGCGGTACATTTATCAATACTTTTAAAGATAACTCTTAAATTATCTAAGTTATCTTAAAACAATCTTAGATATACTGAAAGTTCAATAAATCATTTACGTTTCTGTCTAATATTGTATTCACATCAAATAAACTTCCATTACTAAAAAATACACTTAAAGATCACCATATACGCAAAATACAATTAAAAATATTTCATGCAATATCCTGCGGTACATTTATCTATATTTCTCCAGATAACTCCTAAAATATCTTAGTTATCTAAAAATTATCTTCTCCAAATTTACAGTCAATAAAATTACCTAAAACATTCCCTAACACCATATCCACTTTCAACAACTCCTTGAAGTCTAAAATCGCATATAAACCCTGACGTATATACACGTCGTTTCTATATCCATTTTATAGCCACATATCAGCTTTGGAAGCCTTTCATCCGTTATTGTTCGCAGTTTAACGGAATTTCCCTTCTTGGTCGTAAATTCACACTAAATACAATAGATGTCGGCGGTATTAAAACGAGATTAAATTCTTAAGTTGTGTGTGGGAATTTATTAGGAAAACGTGTTGAGAATGGAAATTTGAGGTTATGGGGTTGGGGTTGTGTTAGTTGGATAGAGCTCGTTGAGACCTTTTATTTGATACCCCACATGCCTATATTTGAAGTAAAACTTGTGAACTTATGTTTGATCTCGATTTCTGCAACCCATTGGTCGACATTTTGTTATATCTCTTGTAACTTTTGAACGGTTCGTCTGAAGTAAATGGTTTCTTCGGGGAATTTGTGCTAAATTAAATTATCTATAATATCTTTCAATATAGTTTGACACTACAGCAATTTTAAATGGAAAATCTTAACATTAGTAGTTAAATAAATAGTGTATTGAGTATGTTATTACGTTATTTGGATAGTGCTTATCGAGACATTTCATTTGATACTCCACATGCCTATGTTTGAAGTAAAACTTGTAAACTTATGTTCAAACTCCTGTTTTGCAACTTTTGAACGGTTCGTCTAAAGCGAATGGTTTATTCGACAAATATGTGCTAAATTAAATTGTTTGTTTTTACTACAGCAATTTTGTATACTTTAAACTTCAAAAACAGTCATTGAAAAATGGGTAAATGATTTTTATGGATCCTTATTGGTGTTATGTTTCTGTTTCTAAGATATTTGGATAGTGCTCGTCGAGACCTTTCATTTGATACCCAACATGCCTATATTTGAAGTAAAAATTATTAACTTGTCAAATATATTAGTGACGTCCAAAACAGACCTATAGAGTTCCGTACAATCACATATATCTGATATTCAAAACTAATTTTTGTGTTTCTATTACAATTTTAAAGTATACCGAGTAGATTGAAGGATTGATATTAAGTACAGTTATAGATAATTTAATTTAGAACAAATTTGCCGAATATTTCATTCATTTTGGACGAACCGTTCAAAAGTTACAAGAATTTCAATAAATAAATGCATGCAAACGTGCTGTCGTACTATAAATAGTACAGCGGGTCAAATGCGAGTTAAAAAGTTTTACTTCAAATTGGTAGATAATTCTTTCAGCTTCAAATTAGCTAAAGACAGTTTTGAGTTTGAATTTTTAGTTTAGAAGTTCTAGCAAAAAAGGTAAAGGCATTCTTGATTCCAGCACTGACGAAAGTTTAGTAGGCAAACTGAAAATTTGGGTTTTGTAGGATAAATAATACAAATTTTGAGAAATAATTTGAGACAAACTTATAACTAGTTTTTGTAGCTACAAATTAGCTAAAGATTGTTTTTAGTTAGCGTTATTAGTTTAGACGCTATAGCTAAAAAACTAAACATAGGTCCTAGTGCTATACTAATAAAAAGTTGTTAAGAACTGTACAAAGTTAGATTTACCAAGATAACTATGAAAGATATCTTTATACAGTATTAGACAACCTTTTTGCCATTATTCTAAGCTACAAATTAGTTTTTCGTTAGCTTAATTAGTTTAGAAGTTATAGCACAAAAAGTAAGCAAATGTCTTGATACTAGCACTAACAAAAGTTTAGTAGGCGGACTGAAAATTTGAGTTTTGTAGGATAAATATTACAAATTTTGCAAAATAGTTTTCGACAAACTTATAGCTAGTTTTTGTAGCTACAAATTAGCTAAATACTGCTTTTAGTTAGCACATTTAGTTTTGAAGTTACAACTAAAAAAGTAAACACAAGTCCTAGTGCTTGTACCAACTAAATCTTAAATAGTGCTCAAGGAATTTGGTTTTTGCAAAATAAATATTAATGATATCGTAGTAAAGTCTTAGATAACTAACGTTTTTCACCTATGACTTACCATTCGTCATCGGCACTCTCATTTATTGATTTCGACACCAAATAATCATTATCAGTAAAACAATCATCCACCTCACTATTTACACAAAAATCTTCTTCATCTGAAGATGAAGAAAGTATCCGTAATCTTGATGCCTTTTTTCTACTCATATTTACATATTCATCACAATCACTCATTATTGTATCCATGTTGATATTTTTAGACATACGAAAATAAAATCCACAACCAACACTATGTACACTACTTGTAATAATGATTATTAAAGCAAAATTTAGGCATTAAAATATTATTATGAACGATGTTAATTTATAAAGAAATCTATAAAATGAGTCAGCTGCAAAATTATTCTATCTAACAACAATGGATATATTCGAAAATGAAACTAACGGCAGTTTACAGATAAAAACTGTCAGTCTAACCGCGTTTCTACACTAAGCTTTATAATTCTACCTTTTATAAAATAAAAGGTTCAAATATCAGCAGAGTTAAATCCTTATAATAAAATAATCTCATCTAAAGAAATAATCCTGATCGTGAGCAGATATGCAGCGTCTATGGAAATTTGAACGTGCAAGAAAATGCACGCCGCCCGATAAAGCGTATCGTTCTTTGTGCGGCCGTCCCATAAGAAAGTTTGCAAAAATCGGCCCCGGCATGAATGTGTTAAATCCGTTCTCAGCATGGCATCAGTTTCCGTTAAAACTACGTATTTTCAAAATCGCCTTCTTGAATGCACTTCGGCCAACTAAAATATCCAGCATGACCTTTTACATAAGTTATAAAAGCTCGAGCATTTTTTTCGTCTCTTTATGTTGAACTCCATTTTTATTATCTCACGTTATAAAACAGTTCTGTTCCCACATTCTGTTTACTAATTGTTGCAAGGGCTTGGGTGAATCTTGAATCTTATTTTCCACACTTCTGAAATAATTTTCAAATGGAAAACAACTAAATTTGTCTAATGAACAACCAAACTTCTTGACTTCATAAGCTAAATGGATTATATTATGAACAATGAATGTTAATCTATTTGATCATTATAAATCAGAATAATTAATAACAAAAAGTTTTAACAAGTCCCCTGCCAAACTATTTCAGTGGAGACATGCTTCTGGATCACATAGAATTCTAATGCCTAAACTAAAATGCAGAAAATTTAAAAACAATTGGTTACTTAATACAGTTCTCAAAATTACTAATCCAGAATACAATGAAAATTGTCTGTATTCAGTGGCCTTCCAATGTTTGTGATACTCTAGTCTTCTAGGCAATCTGGAAAATTCCGAAGGGAGCAACTTTCTATGCTTTATTATATAATTGTTCATATTCCTTTTTTGTTCTTCCGTAAAGCGAATATATCTAGATCCGCACATCCAGAGAGCAATTAGGCGCTTTGTCACCCCCAAACACACCATGTGCATATAATCCAATGCAACTTGGGAAACCATACCGATCCCCAAATCCTCTAGAATAGATACACCAGTATGGTGCTCCGAGTGCTGTTTTGATTTAAATGATTGATCCGTTCTCAGCATGGCATCAGTTTCCGTTAAAACTACGTGTTTTTTAAAAATGCCTTCTTCAATGCACTTCGGCCAACTAAAATATCCAGCATGACCTTTTACATAAGTTATAAAAGGTCGAGCCGGGCTATCGCATACAATTTTTGATATTAATACATTACACTTTTTTTCTCTTAAATACAACACCACGTTTCAAAATTGTATTCATCTCATTCACAAATTGGCTCAGGTAGATATTGGCATCAGCTGGCTTTCCATTGCCATGTTGTACACCAGCCATAAATGGCTCGACTTTCTCATAAATATCTAACACTAACATAATAGGCCAAAACTGCTATTTGAGCTGTTTGATAATGACATTCCATCACAATTTATTTGTAGGAAAATGTTCTCTGGACATTCTAAAAAATGTTTCTTTATCGAGCCAAAAATTCCATTTTCCACACCAAAATGCATATAAAATCCCCTATTCATTTTTTGGATAGCTTTTGTTGCATGTTTTGGTGTTCCCAATAATGTTCGAGCATCCACAGGTAGGTCCTTGTGACCTTGCTTAACCAAAATTTTTAAAAGTGTACTTACAGTATTCAAAGTCAAATTGTCTCTCTTTGCCAAGATATATCTTCCGCTAAAAAATATGGACAGTATCATAGAGGCCAAAAAAATTATCTGAAATGGCATTATTTTCTAAAGGTCGTATATCTTCGGCAAAGGCAGTATGGATAGTAACACCAATCTTTTGATAAACAAAAATATCTGAAGTGGCATTATTTTCAAAATGTTGTTGCTCCAAGTTAGTATCCAATTGATTTAAAAATGTACTAGAACCTTCATAAGTATTTCTACTGTTCTCTATATAATTATTACTTCTTACTTCTTGTTCAGAAGATTTATGGGCCGATTCTCGGTTTCAATTTTACGACAAGTTCACACTTATTTCGTTTAAAATGTCATTATAAGCAGTGGCGGATTAAGCTATCTGCCGGCCTAGGCCCTATAAAATCAGCCGCCCTTTTTAATAGACAAAAATTTATCTTATTATTTAAAAAATATATTTTTATTTTAAATTACTTAATATATTTTTTATTTTTTGAAATAATAATTGTTAAATAATACAAATAAATGTTTATTAAATATTAACAATATAATATAAATATAATACTCATTTTTTTAAAACTATAATTTATAGCTATTCGTAAATATTTTTTTCTGGATTTTGTCTGAACAAAAACATCAACAATATCATTGTAATCAATTTCTTGAACAAGTTGTGCTTCGATAGTCAGTATTGCTAAAGCACTAAGTCTATCCTGGCTCTTTTCAAAGTAGAAAAAGACCTTTCTCCAGAACAATTTGTAACAGGATTACTCAAAAAGATCCGTAAAGCAATGTCTATATTTGGATAAACTTCACGAAGATTATTAGAATGCAAAAAATTATATATTCCTTGTGCGGAACGAACATCTTCCTTACTTGAAAAAGATTCTATGAGTAGGTGTTGTAAATGAATGCATTAATTTCCTAATGTATCTTCCAAATCTTCAGGATACTTAGTGACTAAGTCATCTGCCCGAATTTTTAATTCTCTAGTTTCCATTTCAAATAAATTGTCAAAAATATTAAATTTTTCATAGAGCGTATGATAAGCACTTTTACGGCCTGCCAATTGAACACTTAAAGTGTCTAAAATTCGATAATAAATATTTATTCGAAAATTTTCTTCTCTACATAAAAATACTCTTTCATACTCTTATGACTCGTCTGCCTGAAATTTTCGGGTTCTTTTACGATGATTGTCATGATAATAGTTTTTTACCCCAGAAAGTGCTTTTTCTTTTTCCTCGTATTCCGAAAATTGTTTAGCTCTCATGTCCTGTAAAAATAATGCCAAAGAACTATACATTTGTGAAACAGATGATAAATTAGATTTATTTTAGAGTTCCACTTTATCAAACCGCTGAACCTGCCTTCTTATAAATTCAATTAATGCTTCAATACGTCAATATAAGTGAAGTAAAATATGCATAAAAAACTTCTTTCATTTCTGAGATCTCCCAAAATTCTTACATATTTTTAATGAATATCCATTTTTGCAAATTGTTAATATCAAGAGCGATAGAATTGAGTAAAAATCAAAGCAAAACCTTAATAAGTCAATAAATGATCTTCTAGAGATTAACAGCAAATTCGCCGGCTACCAAGAAATTCTAGCGTTAATATTAACGTTAAAACAATATGTGATTGTATCATGTCACATTTCCTCAAGTAAAAACTTGTTGCCAAATTCAATACCTAGAAATTTTAAATATCTGTACCGTATGGTTCAACAGTAACTCTGATTGCTTTACGATTGCAGCTCGTTATTGCGCAGTTTAACATGAAAAATCTATGACTAAGAGGTCTGGTCAAAATACAACATGAAAATTTTCATTTTCGATTTTTTGCAATTACTATAATTTAGCCTCAGGTAAGTTACTGAGCTCATTACATCGAAATTGATGTCGATTGACGCAAACTCGAAAAGCTCAAAAATATTTAAAAAATCTATTTTTTTCAAGGTTATTCTTAAAAAAAAAAATACTAACAAGTAATCAAAATACTTACAACAGATGAACCTAATTTTTGCTGAACAAATTTTTTTGAACTTGTCACAGTTGTCATAAATATTAGAAATTTTTGGAATTTTATTCAGTAAACACTCTTGTTTTAAAGATTCTTCTGTTCTCCTTTTACGATATTCTGCACCACTTAGTTTTTTTCGGTACCCACTCATTGTAATTGTAAATAAAATGATTAAATTCAGACAAACCGAACAACTTAGTTAAAAAAGAGTCTAACTCAAAATAATATCTAATTTAAATCTTTAATGGTACTGAACACAATAATAAAATTATAAGACTTTTTACTTAAACGACTATCGTAAAACTGAAATAATTGCTGCGTTTTGTTTATAGTTCGATCTTAGATTTATACATTTGTCATTATTTTATTTCAGCCACTTAACCCCGTGCTCTCCAACCTGTGGTTCACGCACCCTTAGCGGGTGCGTGCGTGCGGTTTTTCCAAGAGTGACGTACTGTTTCGTAAATAATATTTTCGAAAATAAAACATTTTTTTTTCAAATTCTAACCATTTTTGCGATGAGCACCCCAATCTAATAAAAAAATGCGCCCTATTTTATTTTTCTTTAACTGATATTATCAGACTACAAATTAATATGCAATATTATGAAAAAATATACATAAAAATTCATGACTCTTTCAATTTTTATGTATATTTTTACATAATATTACATATTTATTTCTGGTTTGATAATATCAGTTAAATGTTAGAATATTTATGAAATGAAATTGTTAGAAAAATAAAAGAGGGCGCAATTTTTCTTTATTAGATTGGGGTGCGCATCGCAAAAATGGTTTGAAACCACTGACTTGAACACGAACAAACACAGTTAGCGGGCGAACCCGAGCACTGCTCGCCAAAGTTATTGTTTTTAGGCGATAAAGATCGACTACAATGGTTCTTTATTGGGATATGTTTAGCTTAGATATGATAAGAGCAGATGAATTATCAATCGTTGCGGTAATAAATTAAATTTGAACGACATTTGAGATCACGAATAAACACTTAAAAAGTCTTTCTGGATAGCCATCAAGAGACATGTTATTTTTATACGATGTCTGTGTTATTTTTATTAATCAATGATTACACTCGAGCATTACGACTTATATTCTATTTTATATAACACTATCTGTAAATTTATAAAAAAAATCGGGATTAATCCTTAAAATAAATTATCGAGACATCTTATCGGGTTTAAATTTTTTTTGACATTCTGAAAAATTTGCCGCCCCCCAAATTCTGCCGCCCTAGGCCCGGGCCTCACGGGCCTATGGGGTAATCCAGCACTGATTATAAGTGTAACAGTTATTCTCGGCGGTATGTGTTTTATCATATGATAACATTAATGTTACGCTAGCCCTCTGACCGATAAACGTAGTCAGAAACACGCACTTATCGCTATAACATTGACGAGAAGTTGTACTATGAACAGATTTGACATTTGCTATTTTGACATTTATGCGTTTAACATGTTTTTTTGAGGTTATGATTAATGTAAGCAAAGTGATATTATTAGGTTTGGTTTAGCTTTTATTGGGAATTTCAAATTGTTAGTATGGCGTTTTTTGGAATAATTTGGGCAGCAGATAGTAGGAGAAGAAGGTATGTTTGAATTTTAATATAATTCATACTGTTATTGGAATGAATGTATTACTCAAAGATATTAAAATTATTAAATGCCACAACATTTTAGATACAGGCAAAGATACGTCCTTAGGTATCTCAGAGATGCAGATAATGTATGGGAAGTGAATGATGAGATTTTTATAAAAAAAATTCGATTAACGAAAAATGTTATGAAAGATTTAATAGAACTGTTGGAACCACATGCGGAGACTCATACAGCATCATGGAGTATCCCTTTTTATTTGCAGGTATTGGAAATTAAAATGAATTAATTTTTTTGAAATACTAATAACTGAAATTTCATTATAGGTACTTGCAGCGATTCATTTTTTTGGTCATGGCTCATATCAGACTGATGTAGGCAATTGCCATTTAAATTCTATGAGCCAGCCTTCAGTCAGTCGCTGCATTAAAACAGTGACTGATTTAATTATAAAGCATGCTACTCCAAAGTACGTGAATTTTCCTAAAACCCCATCAGAAAGAGATGAAAATAAAAAGAGGTATATGTTACACCACTTCGTGTACATTGAACATGGTCTGTAATATGTTGCTATTTAACAGATTTTATACGAAGTTTGGCATGCCTGGCATTATTGGGTGCATAGACTGCACACACGTAAGTATAGTGGCTCCCAAAAAAGATCACCCCGTGGCACCAGCTGCTATTTATATGAATAGGAAGGGCTATTACTCAATTAATATTGAAGTAGTATTATTTTATTTTGCTTAAGAATTTTGAAGACTAACATGATAATAAATAATATTAGATATGTGATGCCGATGAACGGATATTGTTTGCGAGCAGCAGATATCCTGGCTCCACTCATGACGCAGCCATTTGGAAGGTTTCGGCAGTCAGATCCCTGCTAACTCGTAATGCTGAGGATGGGACATGTTTATTGGGCAATTCAAGAATATATTTAATATCACAAATCAAATAAGGAAAAAAATATATATTAGTTGTACATTTGCAGGAGATTCAGGTTACCCATTGGAACATTGCCTACTCACACCATATAGGACACCAGTAGGCTCTACCCAGGAGAAATACAATAAGTTCCACAAAAAAACTCGCAAGGTAATAGAGAGAACATTTGGTGTTGTTAAAAGTCGTTTTCGATGTTTGCATCGTCATAGGACACTGCATTATACACCTGATGTGGCAGGAAAAATTGTATATGCAGTATTTACTCTGCATAATATATGCAGAGAAAATAATATTCCTCTGGATGAAGAACTGACGGAATATAGTAATGATAGTGGAAATGGTTAGATACCGAATAATTGTATTTCAAATGTGAAGTTAAAATTAATTGATTTTAATATTTCAGAAGTATACAATGAGGCAGATAATATGGCATATAATATCAGAAATTCTTATGCCAGAAGATATTTTTAATACCATATTATTCACTTAAAAAAAAGATTTTATTTTTATAGGTACATGAATGTGATTATTTTAAATAAATAAATAAATATATATATATATATATATATAAAGGAATATAAAACAAAATTTATTGGCTGTTAAATCTATTTTTTAATATATCATTGAGAATTTTCAATTGATCGGCTAAGCATTGCAGCGCCTCTGTCTGTTTCTCCATCATGTTAGTAAGAGACTCTGTTTGTCTTTTCAATACGAATTCCATTGAGTTTACGAGGTGATTTAATTCATCTTAAAATAATGAAATGCAGAATGTATCACATAGTAATATAAGTAATATTTAAAATAGAAGAAAAATTATACTTACTATTGCCAGGAGTTCTTCGTCTCTGCATTGGTGGTCTAGGGGCATCATCTAAAAATTCTGGAGGTGGCATTATAACTTCTACCTCAGGATCAACATTAACAGAATCAAGTTCAGCCTCGTTGCTGACAGATTCATTGAAAGAATACTATTAAAAAATTTAATATGTGTATATGTATATATACATATATATACATATATATATGTATACGTACATATATATATGTATATATACATATATATTCGATATATATATATATATATATATATATATATATATATATATATTTAATGAAATTACATTTAGTCCAATATCCATTTCCAGATCTGGATGGCCATCAATTGACCCAAGACCCCAAACACCTAAGGCCTTTTGTTCGACATCCAGGATTCAGTAGGCCTATGAGGCCCATGACCACATGAGTTTAACAAATTGGTCAATTCCTCCCACTTTGCTCTGAAATAATCCTTGTCGAACGAGGGGCTTAATTTATTAGTAACGAATTGTGGGTTGCTGATTAAAAAATCAACGTATATTTCATACTGCGCCGGATTAGTTTTTTTTGCCCTTTTCATTTGCGTATCACTGGCCATTTTGAATGTAATATATATTTTATATATTTACCAAAAAAAAAAAATCATGAACAACGCTTTTCGACTGAAAGTATCGGTACTAGTATATCCAAAATTGAAAAAACCGTTCGCGTCAGCACCGTAGAGATAGATTATTGCCGATTTCGAGAGTACAAACACAGAGAGCCAACATCAAAAAACCAAAAACTGTGTTCGCTCATGTTACGCCACAACACGATTCACTCTCATAAAATCGGTGCGCCGAGAACAACTAATCTTCAACATACACTTACGCGAGGCATGTTATGCTACCATGCAAGTGCGATAACAGAGCGTAGCCATGTTAAGGCAGAATCGGTCCATTAGTTTCATTTCGATTTCGATTTATATTACTTAAAATATGTTTTTTGGTTTGAGCAACAATCTGGCGTATTCTTCATTTAATTTAATTAAATTAGTTAATTTAATACGTGTGTTAATGTTTTAAAACATGTGTTTATTTTAATTTTTGTGTGGTTAGTCATGTCGCCAGCCTCTGTCATAGTTTAGTAATAGTTGGTATCATGGTAACACTACGTGTTACCTAAGGTTGGTAGACATGCACCAACATAAGCAAGTTCACGCTAAAACAACACGTGTTTTAAGTAGTGTGAACAATTCATTCTTTGTGGCGCATCCCGGAGTGAAGGTTACTTAGTTAGATTTATTTATCGTGTGCAGTCATTGCGAGTTTAATTTAATACTATGAATCGTCAGCTGGGGTAAATTAATTTTGTGTTTCAAGAATATATTATATTAGATACGTATGCTTTCACTTTTTAATTTTTAGAACAAAACCATTTGCTGTCATTGTTGACAAATCCACCTTCTACCCGGAGATTCTGAGTAATTGGTTGATTATTAACAATGATGGTTCAGCAAGTGCTGGTGGCCTTTCAGAAAAAACCGTACGGGTCTAATGTGTAGAAACGTGTAGAGCCACAAGATACATGGAATCAAGTATCTATGGAATTAGTTGGGTTTTATGGTGAGAATATTATTTACTAACAAAAAAAAATTACCAACTGTAAGAGTAAAATCAATCATCTGCTTTAATTCAATGTACATCTTTTAATACTTTTAGACAGCTATGAGTCAGCACGCAAGCGTGATGGATAAATAATCGTATTCAATCTAGAATTAACTTGGTTTAAGAGATCTTGATGGATTCTAGAAAATACCACAACTTTAGTACAAATGATTCTCAAAAAACTAATGATTTCATGAAAAAAAAACAACCAATTTCTCATCATAATACCTCTGAAAGAATACGTATAAAAGTATATATATATGAAAATTCGAGGTATTTTTCTGACTAATTATTATTGTTTATTATTTTTTCGTTACGCAAATATTGATAGATGTATGATTAATTAAGGAGCTGTCCAACCAGAGGTCTTTCGAGCCCTTTAACCCTTCGCCGTTTTACAATAAGAGAAGTTACGGTAAAATTAATAATAGAGAAAGTTGTAGCTCATTTAATCACCTTTAAAATAGTGTATTACAAGTTCTGATAAAATCAGAATTAAAAGAGTAATAATTCAATTAATGCTGTGGATGGTGACGGAGTGCAAATTGTTAAAAACATTGAAATTAAGATAAAGATTAGCCTATTTCCAAAATATCAAGTAAATTGGAGCACAGTAAAAAAATTCACAGAGCAATAATTTTGTTGATTGTAAGTTGAATAGAGCACATGTGAACAGGATTTGACAAATTAATTCACTTCAAATATAAACTTAAGCAATAATGTATATTGATTTATTGGAGAAAAAAATGTAATTTAGATATTAAAATTACTAAAAGCCAGTTAAAATATGGTACGAAATTATAAAAATTATAGGCAACATTATTGAAGCATATATTTTGGGTAGAAAAATAAAAGGTGATATTGCACCTTTGCCGCGAATGCTATATATTAATTCTTTCTGAATTTGTTGTACTTTTTAAAAAATTTCAATTTTCAACACGTGTATCTTATGCTATAACCATAAATCACAAAGGCAGACGATTATTTTTAGTGTGATAAATTTGGAAAATCAATGTTTTAGTCGTGAATAAACAAAAAATCATTCATTTATACATCCACATTTACAGGTATGACTAAAAATACTATATAACCCTTAAATGCAATAAAATAAATTGAGCTATTGGAAATAAATTTGTTCTATAAATCGCAGTGTATAATTTTTAATATACAATTTTATTGAACATTTTTTAATATTTTTTAAATGAATAATTAAAGTGTTAACTGTGGGAATTGAGAACAATCATTTTATTTGAAATAGTTCTGCATTCAACATCACTCATATATTGGTGTAAATAGTAATTCAAAAAACAGTAATTATTATTTTTAACTAAGCAGTAAATATTAGTATAAAAAATTGAAAAATTGTAGACATGAGTACAGAACAACGTCTGTCGGGTCAGCTAGTATATATATATATATATATATATATATATATATATATATATATATATACCTTGTCATAGACTTGAATAGTCCCGGGTGTTTTCTTAACAAGCGGCCCAATTCACGTATGCTCACCCTTCTGGTGACAGGTGCGATATCTCTGTAAATAAACTGATGTTTAAAAAATATTTTTTAACTTATGCGGTTCAAGGAATTATGGTAGGTGTAACAGCTATTCCTGGTGACATATTTTGTTTTATATGGCAAAATGATTGATCTAGTGGTAATATCAAAAAACCAAACCGAGCTGCAAAACATGATGGACAGAATCGTCGAAATGGGTAGAAGATATGGGACGGAAATCAGCATCAGCAAATTGGAAGTGATGAGAGTATCAAAACGAGATGATACTCTGAAGATAACAGTAAAAAATCAAAAATTGGAAGACGTTGATCATTTCAAATATTTAGGAAGCATTCTGACCAGAAACGAATACAGCACGAAAAACATCAGGACAAAGATCGCAAGCGCCAAGGTGGAGTTTGCGAAGTTGAGAACACTACTGAGAACCAACCAAGTCTCGACTTGTGGATGATATTGATAAAAAAAATGTTATGTCTAGAGCATAGCTCTTTACGGATCAGGGACATGGACTCTAAGAAAAAGAACTATTTGGAGAGTTTTAAAATGTGGTGCGCAGGAGACAGGTGAATGGAGAAAAAAAAGTGGACTGACAAGATAACAAAAGAATAAGTCCATAAAAGACTTCACTGAGAACGATCATGAAAAGAAAAGGAAACTGAATAGGACCTATTCAATTCAATCGAAAAGAGTACCTCCTACACGACGTGGTCCAAGAATACATAATCCTGAACATATGCTTATTTAAGACATGATATGTTAAAGCAGGAGTCTGCAAACAAAACTTAGCTGTGTTATCCGACAATTGGCCCAGAAATGTCAAAATATCTTACTTCATGCGTTTATAAATTATATTCCTGTATAGGGACTTGATACACAATTCTAGTTCCCTATACTTTTCATTTAATTTATTCCTTTCTGAGTAAAGGGATTTTAAGCGACTCAGATCACGCCTCGTCTCCTTCGCTTCTTCGGCCTGAATTAGCTTCGAGTACCGATTCATTTCTGAAGCCGCTTGTTGAAGTAACCCTGCCAACTCTGTAGTTATGGACAAGCCTGAATAGATATATAAAAAATCAGTAAATCAAATGGTAATTTTAAAATATTTTTTCAACTCTTTTGCCAATGTATTAATTTTTAATTTCTAGTGATGTTTAAATGTAACTTAAAAAATTTTAATATGTACAAAAATGTCTAGATATACATAAATAAATGTATATGTCGCCTACTGGCAAGGGTTAAAAATGTACAAAAATTAAAAAAAAATATCTACAAATGGCTACATATTTTTGAAATTGTCTAGAAGTTATTTCCAATCTTCCACAAATTATTTATTCGTTTAACATATATTGCTAAATTTGTGAAGTCTTATGATGGAAATGGAGACATGAGATGCAGCATGGATATTATAAAAATAAAAAGTGAATCTGAATAAAATCGATCTCGTAGTCACTCCACGATATTTAAAACCGATATTAACAATTTGTATTTACAATTGCAAGTATTAAGAAAAATTTGGAGGGTAATTAATTACTATTTACTCATGCAATAAAATACATTTAACTACTTTTTATTATTCAACAGGCAACACATCATGTAATGCCTAAAATGTAATAGTATTGTCTTTGTTGTTGACAAATATTTCTAGTTGGAAAACAACAGACACTCAAATACATATCAACAATACATACAAATTAATATATCAATGTGGTAATTTGAATGTAAAATTATATAGAATGTATATCAGTATGAATTAAACATTTTGGACATCTTGTAAATATTTATATCTTCCAGTCAATATTTTTCATGCTAGAAATTTCAATAATTTAAATAAATAATTAAACTTTTGGTTCATGAACTGTCAACAGATTATCTGAAAAGAAAAAAAAATTAATATTTACATAATTATTAAAGAATGAATGTAATTCATAATTATTAAATCATCATATTGTTATATTGAAATATTAAATACTAAAGTAGTATGACTTGCGTTTGATTTGTCATAAACTATTATGTTGGTAATTTGAGTTTTTAAACAGCTCAAGAACTGACTGAAGTCGCGATAAAGTGTCAACACGTTTTATTAAAAAAATTATAGGTATATTATATTTGCATAATGTTTATTTTAATGTTTTAAAACACCATTTTAATTGTTCTTTTGATAATTAAATACTTTAACTATAGGTGTATGGCATCGTGCCTTAAGGAAAATTGCCGGAACTTCTCGTACCGTAACGAAATATTAAATGTTTTCAAATTCATTTTAATAAATACTGTAACATTGTCAAATATTTATAAGTCACCGTCGCAGTACTGTGCGCCAAACACAGGAGTTTTCTTATTAAAATCGATAATTATGGAAACATCGCAGAAACCATCGCCTTTTCTAATTTTGATACGTGCCTTTAAAATTCCTCTGTACTGGGCGTCGTCTCAATCTCTTTGAATCGACATTGGTGTTTCTAAGAGTTTTCCGCTTTCTATCTAGTTCTGTTATATTATCTGGGCAAATGTTTGGAAAAAAATATAACAGTTTAGAAATTGATGTGAATTTTTTCTCAAATCAGTACTCAAAATTACTGCAAATATTATAGTTATTGTCGTTTTTTATCATGAAATGGAAACCTCTGCTTTATTTGGTTTTCTGCCTCAATATTAAACTCATCCTAGTCTAATCTTTCAGTTTCTCTTTTCAACCGAATTATATTTGGAATCATTCCTCTAGCATGTATTTCTAATAAAGGTAAATGCATTTGCAAATCGTTTACATCTACGCTTAATACCTTTTGCTGTTTGGAATTCGAAATATTTTCTATCGTATTCAACTCTTTGTTTGAAAGTTCCAAATATATCGGTTGAATGAAACATTCCAAAATTATCGCATATGCTGTGAATATCTGATTATTTAAAACGTACAACTTTGACTTTTCTGTCTCCATTTCTTTATCCAAATTTACGAATATTGGTAGAGCAAATCGCAGGAATTCCAAATATAATTATGTTGTCGAGATTAGAGAGATTAGAGATCGCTATATATATATGCTATATTGGCGAAACAACAGAACATTATTAAACGTTCAAAACAACACGATAAACGATGATCACAGAACATTTAAAACTAAACAACCATACGTTCAATTTTTATGACGCAAAGGTTCTTTATCATGAGTCGAAAGTCTCACAAAGACGATATGCGGAATCGACTTTTATTTTCTTAGACAAACTTAGTATTAATTCGAGTTCCAATTTGACTCTTCTTCACAAAACACACAAGTAATTAACGCACAAAACGCAAACAAAAACATATCAAGAGAGTGTTTCTTTGTAACAAAGCATGTTAGTGTAAAAATAAATATGAGTTATACTTCGAAAAAGAATTAATTGGAACAATAATAAATTGTGGAACATCATATCTTGCAGAATAACAATAATTAATTAGTACACTCCTGAAATAAATACTTCAATTATAAATATATCACAGCAAAAATTACAGCAATATAGAACTATAATTAAATAACAAAAACTTGCAAATGTTTTTATCAGGAGCGCGATTTTCGTTTCAAAACTTCATTACATGCAATTTTTTAATCCATAATGTTCGTGTTTTATGAAAGTAACAATTATAGATTTTAAGCGAAATGCAATTTTTGAGGAGGCGACAAATCATGTACCCAAAATCTTAAATTACACAATCTTATATAAAAGATAATGAAAAGTTGTATAGAAAACAAAACCTGAAATATATTAACCAGTAAAATTTATTTAAATGTTAAATTTAAATAATATTGTATATCGATTTGATAGAGTTTTGCAAGGCAGACCACCATATAAAAAGCATAACATTTCCTCGAAACTGGTTTGCGAGCGACACATGTTTCGCTCGTTTAAATAGTTTAATTTTATGTGCTACTATATGAACGTATATATTTATAAAAAATAATTTTTGGTACGAGAAGTTCCAGCAATTTACCTTAAGGCACAATGCCTTAATTGCCTTAAGACAGAATTCCACTTACAGCTAGTTCATAATATTTTCAAAAACACTTGAAAGTAGTATCTTCGATTATACCACTAGTTATTTTATATGTCTACTAAATTAACGTTTGATTTATATTTTAACTTCTTTACAATTAGCACAAATATTTAAATTTTGATAATTACCTATAGTATATTACTTTCTGATAACATAATGAAAAGAAATAAATGTAATCACACGCATCATTTTTTACAAAATAACAGTTGCAGATAATTATTTTTTATGGAGATACATAGTTCAAATCTGTTAAATTAGTAAATGAATTAGAACGAACAATTTATATTTTTACAATAAGTTAATTAATACAATCCAATGACAAGGAAAAAGATCGAATCAATTAAAAAATTATAATTTACAAAATCAATCGAACTTTCTTATTAAAAACGACAAAAATTAATTGTGTAGTTACCTAATCGCGACTTGTCAATAAAAAAACTAAAACCGCGTTTGAATTTTTATCATTCGAGAAGTTAGTAAAAGAACATACATGTCAATTTTATATTATTCATTTAGTTCGTTGGTTGCACTGCTTAGATTTTCTGGTGCGCCGAGAGATGTACAACGTAATCGCCATTTTGCGTACAGTTGTTTCGAAGTGTGTTTCAAAGTTATTAACAAACTTTAAAAATGAGTACTAAAACGTTATTAAAAGGATCCCAAACGGAAGTAGATTGTCTAGTAAAGTTTTTATTTTATTGTGCATTCATAAAGCTAATTCTACAAATGTTTCAAATACTTTTCGTTTTTTTCACAGAATACCACAAATATACTCGTGAAGCCTGAACTAGCTTTCAAATCGGAAACTAATTCTATGACCTTAACTAGACAGTTATTTGCAGTTTCAATTAGTGCTATATGTTATCTGCGAAAGATTTATTCAAAGGAATATTTTCGCCCTCGTAAAATTGGAATCTTGTCGATGCATATGTTGCAAAATGTCAAATCAGACCCCAAAATAACGAGATTTCTTAAGTGGGTTAAAGGATGCTTTGATGCAATGAAAAAAGGATATGTAATTATATATTGTATATGTATAATGTGTATATGTCGCAAAATATAATTTGTTTTTTATAATCTATTGTAGTTGCGAGATATCATTGTGGCTGTACAACCGCCCGGACAAGAAGACATTGGAAAAGCGTTGGAAAGTTATACGTTTAGAATAAAATATAGTGACGCTTGCAATTTTGAAAGTAATACAACGTTCGCCAATAGCCGGTAAAAATTAAAATTTATTATATATACATATATGTGGGTATTAATTTTTTTTTTGTCAATATATTATTTCGAGTATTAAAATCATAATAATCGCGCATACCATCAATAAAAAACCATAATTTAAAAAAAATAAAAATTTTACAATCCATACGTTTTGGCGATAATCCTAGCCTGCATTCAGTAGAAAAATGTGTTAATATAAGAGTTAAAAACAGAAAATTCATCAATCCATGGTATTAGGATATAAGAACAATAAGAAATATAGACATTAATATTGTAACCATAGATAAACAAGTATAATTGATTGTAACTTATATAATATCTTACAGAATACTAACAATAAAAATATCACAAATAGTAAATGTGCAATATATGTGTTATCTATAACTTAGTACACATATATGTTATATCTTGTCCTGATTGTAAAATAAGTTTTTAAGAAAAATTTGTTTTTTTATTGATTTATGCCCTTTGATTTCTGAGCTTTTGCCTTTTGAGTTATGAGACTTTGTTAATACATATGTTAACACCAAATGAAAATATAAATATACATTAGGGTGGTCCTTATTATGAACATTTTCAAATTTCCTTCCTTCCAGGGGCTCAAATTGATAAAAAAAATCTCTAAAAATTTTAGCTTTTAATTTTATCTTTTAGATATTGCGAAATTGAATCAAAGTTTGATATGGAATTAGCATGGAAAAAAAATCAAAAATTTTAAAAATGTTTTTTAGATATTACTTTTTTAGATATAGTTATTAGATATATTATATATATAGACAAAGACAAAATAATTTTTTTATTCAATTTCGTGTAGGTATTGTAATGGGCGCTTTTAAATTTTTTTGCAACCAATTTATAATAGAATATAATTACTTTTTAAGTGAATTTAAGTTGAGTTACTTTAAAAATAAAAGAATTTACTGATCTGCATTCTATTAATTTTTTAATATAACATAAACCTTTTAGTACACACACTACATGTATTTAATATTTATTACTTCTAGCAAATATTTAAAAATAAAGTCACTTACTTTTTGCGATTTAAAAAATTGGTACCCAAGACAAATGTTAAATATATTGCTCAAATTATTAGTTAATTTTGTGAATCATTTTAGTATTTGTAAGAAATAATAATATTTTTTTATAAAATACATCTAGAATATAAAAAATGATTCAATATTCATGTCATCGCCCAACATATTATTTTAGGTTATTATTAAGTTAGTTAACTACTTATTTATTATATGTTATTAGAGTCTATAGTAAAGTGATCAAATTTAATAAACAAAATTTGACTTATCATAGCGCTAACATAGTAACACATAATTATATTGGTACTGTTTTTCATTATCGCCAATTGTGTGAATATATTGATCAGTATTCTTGGTAATTCAATTTTTTTTTTATAATCACATAAAGTAATCTATATAAAAGCTACCCCAGATTGAGAATAATTTACAGTTTAGTTGTGATTTATTGAAATTGTAAAGTTAATTTCTGTTATGCTTGGTGTAGTCAAGTAACTTCACTATTTACAAACATGAATATATTATATGTGAATATATGTAATAATAAAAAAATAGTTGTAAAATTTATGATTTTATTTAAGGCTCATAAAGATCGACTCATCCAAGATATCTCCAAAAACACTTGAAAGCAGTATCTTTGATTGTTTATACAATTGCTTAGAAATTGTAAAAAATATGCCAGAATTACCGAAGGGTTGCTCATTAGCCATGATGTTAACATACTATGATGGTAAAATTGTTATTCATTTATTTTTTGGTATTTATTTTGATTTATACTCTCGTACTTTTAAAATCCATTCATTATGTAGGAACTCCTGCTGAGTATCAACCGCCTGGTTTTAAGGCTTGTTCATATCAAGCATTTGAGTATCCACCAGATCTTTATAATATAGAAGTTGGTAAATGCTTCACGCCATACCACTCTATTAGTATGGGAGCGATTGCTAAGGTAATTAATTTTAAAAATATTATAGCTTTTATTGCAAAAGTTCTTCAATTTCTGAATTATATTACTGTTGTAGTGTTTTAATATTTTCAATAAATATTTTTTTTAGTTTGTAGATGTAGATATTCATACCTCGGATGCTGGTAAACAAACAAATGAAAATTGTGAAGTTGTGGAAAACTCCCAAACGGAAAATATATGCAACACGTCGGAGGCCGCTGTGAGTGTTTTTAAATATAAGTCAAAATTTACAATTATAGTCAATATATTTTATAAAAATTTGATGCAATAATAAATATATATCAGAATATGATAGTCATTGGTGGATCTAACAGTCCAGAAGTTATGATGCAGTTAAATACAATGACTGAAGATATGGGTATTTATCATGATACTTCTCTTGATGCTGTGGTAAGCATATATTTGCTTTAATGTTGTAACCACATAAATTTGCAACTTTTTAATGAAATTAAAAAATGACATTTCTCGAACATTAAGTTTTGGTATTACAATATATTTCGTGATTTTAAGTTTCTTATTTTTAGATAAATAGGTACATATATGTATACTATATATGTAATTAATATAATAAAATATAACTAAAAATAATTAATATTTAGTGAGTAATAATATTTAGTGTATAATAATAATAATATGTTTGCAATGAAAAAACAAATATTTCATCATCATTAAATAAATCAATTCATTCAAGTGATAATATTCTCTATGAATTAATGTAAAGCACTATTTTACATTTTCTGCTCAAAAACGTAGTTATATAACTTCTTGGCGAGATGATTTCAAACTAGCTGTAAGTGGAGTTCTGTCTTAAGGCAATTAGGGCATCGTGCCTTAAGGCAAATTGCTGGAACTTCCCGTACCAAAAATTATTATTTTTTTAAAAACGATTAACATCTTTGAAAAAAATTTACTTTAAAAAAAATAGATTTTTGAGAAACTATAAATTTGACAAAAAATAACTTTTTTTTTGAAAAAAAAATTTTTTATTTGAAAAAAAAAAAATTTTTTTTGAGAAAAAAAATTTTTTTTGAAAACAAAAAAATTTTTTGGAAAAAAATGTTTTCTTCATTTTGACATATTTTGGAAATTATGAACTTTTTTTCAAAGCAATCGCACTGCTTGAACTGCATAGAGACGAAATGTCAAAGCTCGCAAGTGCCGCGCCGCCGTCTAACGCATAAGCATTGGTACGGAACCCATAGAAATGTAAAAAAAATGTATACTTATTGTTAAAATCTCTATAAAATATCTGATAATTTGATGTGCATATGTCTAATGATCATTTTTAACCGCCGAATGGCATTTTTTTTTACTTTTTTCATTAGATCTCCAAAACCGCTAGACCTGCCTTCATGAAAATTTGATCAATTCTACATCTTGTCAATACAAGTAAAATGTTTTTTGAATTATTCAAATCAGACGCTCCGTTCTCTTAAAAACGGAGGTACCGTTTTCGGCACTTTTTGCCCCGTATCTTTGGAACGGCTAGACCTGACTTCGCCAGAAACTAATCAGCACGTCTCCTTATCAATACGAATCGAATGCTTTTTGAATTATTCAAATCGGTTGATCGGTGTTCCCGAAATCGTCGACGAAAATTTGTATCCGCACATACATACACACACGCACACACACACACACACCACACCACACACATACATCCATTTTTTCTAAGGTATGCCAAAATATTCAGAAACCTTTGAAACGTCGAGAAATGCAAAAATTTTCATTTTCGATTTTTTTGCGATTACTATAACTTGCCCTACGGGAAGTTAATTAAAGGCAATGAGATACTGTCAATTATTCGTATGCCATTATCTATCAAAAATGATGTGCCAAATAGAAATTTTACATATATGGCAGAATTTTAATAAGAAATTGGAATTTTTAATTTCATTTCCTTTCCCATGTTTATTGATATAGTTTAAAATAATTGATATATAGTTTAGAAATGCTAGACAGGAAAAAAAGCCAATTTTGATATTTATGCATATATAATATATTTGTAGATGTTTTCTCCGGTTACAAATCGCCAACTCCGACCAATCTATGCAAATTCTTGCTCAATGATTCCATCAGCAGTCAGCAAA